>NC_092106.1:47551389-47583889 GCF_045679555.1 Salvelinus alpinus
CCCTCCCTACCTCCCTCCCTCCCTCTGTTGTCTCCCTCTGTTGTCTCCCTCCCTCCCTCTGTTGTGTCTCTCCCTCCCTCCCTCTGTTGTGTCCCTCCCTCCCTCCCTCTGTTGTGTCCCTCCCTCCCTCCCTCCCTCCCTCCCTCCCTCCCTCCCTCCCTCCCTCCCTCCCTCCCTCCCTCCCTCTGTTGTCTCTCCCTCCCTCTGTTGTGTCTCTCCCTCCCTCCCTCCCTCCCTCCCTCCCTCCCTCCCTCCCTCCCTCCCTCCCTCCCTCCCTCCCTCCCTCCCTCTGTTGTGTCTCTCCCTCCCTCCCTCCCTCCCTCCCTCCCTCCGTTGTCTCTCCCTCCCTCTGTTGTCTCTCCCTCCCTCTGTTGTGTCCCTCCCTCCCTCCCTCCCTCCCTCCCTCCCTCCCTCTGTTGTCTCTCCCTCCCTCTGTTGTGTCTCTCCTTCTGTTGTGTCTCTCTCTCCCTCCCTCCCTCCCTCCCACTGTTGTGTCTCTCCCTCCCTCCCTCTGTTGTGTCCCTCCCTCCATTGTGTCTATCCCTCCGTTGTGTCCCTCCCTCCGCTGTGTCCCTCCCTCCCCCCTCTCTCAGGGGGAGATGATAGACCGTATAGAGTACAATGTGGAGCATTCAGTGGACTATGTGGAGAGGGCCGTGTCAGACACTAAGAAGGCTGTTAAATACCAGAGTAAAGCCCGGCGGGTGAGTCTCACACACACACACACACACACACACACACACACACACACACACACACACACACACACACACACACACACACAGCTGGAGCTGACGGATGTACCGTATGGCATACGTTATAGCTCTGTCTCCAGATCAGTTTGTGTTCTCTCTCTCACACACAATCTCTTTTGTAGCATGCTTTGTGAATGTATTTCACCGTGCCTGCCTGAGTTGAAGTGAAAGTAGAGACTGGACTATGCAGTTGATGTAGTGTATCACAGAATCCTCCTCAATTTAGGTTATCTGACTGACTGAATTAATTAACTTCCCTGACTTGCCTTCAGGTGGTTTGTCATCACCCCTCTGCCTTTACCCAGCATGTAGGCAGCTCTTTGACTCAGTTTGAGGGCCCACTGCCCTCTCCTGGTTGGAAAAGGCACTGTCCCCGATACGCCCTGATTTCAACCCAACAAATTAGCTTTTTATGTCAACATGACATCACATAAGACAGTTATAGTCTCCTCAGAATTAGGAGCAGACATTAAGTGAGTAGCTGGAGGTCTCCCTCGCTTTTTCCTTGAACTCCTTCCATTCCTCCCATCCATCTCTCTCTCTCTCCACTACTCCATCCCATCCATCCATCTCTCTCTCTCTCCACTACTCCATCCCATCCATCTCTCTCTCTCTCTCTCTCTCTCTACTACTCCATCCATCCATCTCTCTCTCTCTCTCTCTCCACTGCTCCATCCCATCCATGTCTCTCTCTCTCTCTCTCTCTCTCTCTCTCTCTCTCTCTCTCTCTCTCTCTCTCTCTCTCTCTCTCTCTCTCTCTCTCTCTCTACTACTCCATCCATCCATCTCTCTCTCTCTCTCCACTGCTCCATCCCATCCATCCATCTCTCTCTCTCTCTCCACTGCTCCATCCCATCCATGTCTCTCTCTCTCTCTCTCTCTCTCTCTCTCTCTCTCTCTCTCTCTCTCTCTCTCTCTCTCTCTCTCTCTCTCTCTCTCTCTCTCTCTCTCTCTCTCTCTCTCTCTCTCTACTACTCCATCCATCCATCCATCCATCCATGTCTCTCTCTCTCCCTCTCCGTCTTCCCGTGCAGAAGAGGATCCTGATAGGGGTTTGCCTTGCTGTCTCTCTGACCATCCTCATCATCTCTCTGGCTGTGGGGCTCAGTTAGGGGAGCCACCGACATCCAGACCTTGTCCTGAGGCTGGGTAACCCCTCTGGTCTGAGAGAGGCCTGGTTTAGGGCCTTGGCACCTTCCTGGAGGATGGCTCCAAGTCTTCCACACTCTGGTCTAGCTTCACCCACCATGGTTGAAACAAGTCAAATAGTGAAGAGCTGGAACACATGGTTACTGGGCAGACAGGTTCTGTACCCCCAGCACATTGACTCGGGTACCGGTACCCCCTGTATATAGCCTCGTTATTGTATTGTGTTACTTTAAAAAAAAAACATTTTTAACTTTAGTTTATTTGGTAAATAGTGAAGAACACAGGTTCTGCTACTACTTCATGTTGAGGATGGCCACATCCATAGAGATCCCATGGACACTATTGATACTACTTCATGTTGAGGATGGCCACATCCATAGAGATCCCATGGACACTATTGATAGATCTCAATGAAAATACCTGTTGATGGAATTTATATGTTTAAATGAATGATTAGAATATTCCACCCTGAAACCATATAAGGACAGTGAAATTGATCAGAATCATAAAATTATAATTAATGATTCCAACGTCAGGATAGTGGGTTTGATTCCCGGGTCCACCCGTACATGAAATGGGCTGGTAGTTGCTTTGTTTTATACGTGTTAATAACTGCTAAATGCCAGATATTATTGACCTGTCTGTGTCTGCACGCCATCACCCTACACGTGTGTCTGCACGCCATCACCCTACACGTGTGTCTGCACGCCATCACCCTACACGTGTGTCTGCACGCCATCACCCTACACGTGTGTCTGCACGTCATCACCCTACACGTGTGTCTGCACGTCATCACCCTACACGTGTGTCTGCACGTCATCACCCTACACGTGTGTCTGCACGTCATCACCCTACACGTGTGTCTGCACGTCATCACCCTACACGTGTGTCTGCACGCCATCACCCTACACGTGTGTCTGCACATCATCACCCTACACGTGTGTCTGCACGTCATCACCCTACACGTGTGTCTACACGCCATCACCCTACACGTGTGTCTGCACGCCATCACCCTACACGTGTGTCTGCACGTCATCACCCTACACGTGTGTCTGCACGTCATCACCCTACACGTGTGTCTGCACGTCATCACCCTACACGTGTGTCTGCACGTCATCACCCTACACGTGTGTCTGCACGCCATCACCCTACACGTGTGTCTACACGCCATCACCCTACACGTGTGTCTGCACGCCATCACCCTACACGTGTGTCTGCACGTCATCACCCTACACGTGTGTCTGCACGTCATCACCCTACACGTGTGTCTACACGCCATCACCCTACACGTGTGTCTGCACGCCATCACCCTACACGTGTGTCTGCACGTCATCACCCTACACGTGTGTCTGCACGCCATCACCCTACACGTGTGTCTACACGTCATCACCCTACACGTGTGTCTACACGTCATCACCCTACACGTGTGTCTACACGTCATCACCCTACACGTGTGTCTGCACGCCATCACCCTACACGTGTGTCTGCACGCCATCACCCTACACGTGTGTCTACACGTCATCACCCTACACGTGTGTCTACACGTCATCACCCTACACGTGTGTCTACACGTCATCACCCTACACGTGTGTCTACACGTCATCACCCTACACGTGTGTCTGCACGCCATCACCCTACACGTGTGTCTACACGTCATCACCCTACACGTGTGTCTACACGTCATCACCCTACACGTGACCCAGTCATGTTGTATGAGGACTGCTGTGTTGTTGAAGGAGATGTTGTGAAGGAGATGTTTTGCATGCAGAAGTACCGTGCAGTGTATGAATAATTTTCTATGACCGCAATCAACTACTGGCTGTGCTATGTACTGTGCATGGCTTCTGTTTTCAGAGAAACCCTGTATTTAAACAGATAATATAGACCAAAGCGGAATGGGACAGAATTCAGAATGCAGAATACAGAATAAAAGAATACAGAATAAAAGAATACAGAATTAAAGAATACAGAATTAAAGAATACAGAATTAAAGAATACAGAATTAAAGAATACAGAATAAAAAAATACAGAATAAATGAATACAGAATAAAAGAATACAGAATAAAAGCTTGCAGAATACAGAATAAAAGAATACAGAATTAAAGAATACAGAATAAAAGAATGCAGAATACAGAATAAAAGAATACAGAATTAAAGAATACAGAATAAAAGAATGCAGAATACAGAATACAGAATAAAAGAATGCAGAATACAGAATACAGAATAAAAGAATACAGAATGCAGAATACAGAATAAAATAATACAGAATAAAAGAATACAGAATGCAGAATACAGAATAAAAGAATGCAGAATACAGAATACAGAATACAGAATAAAAGAATGCAGAATACAAAATGCAGAATACAGAATAAAAGAATACAGAATAAAATAATACAGAATGCAGAATACAGAATAAAAGAATACAGAATAAAAGAATACAGAATGCAGAATACAGAATAAAAGAATGCAGAATACAGAATAAAAGAATACAGAATAAAAGAATACAGAATAAAATAATGCAGAATGCAGAATACAGAATAAAAGAATACAGAATAAAAGAATACAGAATGCAGAATACAGAATAAAAAAATACAGAATTAAAGAATACAGAATAAAAGAATACAGAATGCAGAATACAGAATAAAAGAATGCAGAATACAGAATAAAAGAATACAGAATTATAGAATACAGAATAAAAGAATGCAGAATTAAAGAATACAGAATTAAAGAATACAGAATACAGAATAAAAGAATACAGAATAAAAGAATACAGAATGCAGAATACAGAATAAAAGAATACAGAATTAAAGAATGCAGAATACAGAATTAAAGAATACAGAATGCAGAATACAGAATAAAAGAATACAGAATTAAAGAATGCAGAATACAGAATAAAAGAATACAGAATTAAAGAATACAGAATAAAAGAATACAGAATGCAGAATACAGAATAAAAGAATACAGAATTAAAGAATGCAGAATACAGAATAAAAGAATACAGAATGCAGAATACAGAATTAAAGAATACAGAATAAAAGAATACAGAATGCATAATACAGAATAAAAGAATACAGAATTAAAGAATACAGAATAAAAGAATACAGAATGCAGAATACAGAATAAAAGAATGCAGAATACAGAATAAAAGAATAGAGAATAAAAGAATGCAGAATACAGAATAAAAGAATACAGAATTAATGAATACAGAATTAAAGAATACAGAATAAAATAATACAGAATGCAGAATACAGAATAAAAGAATACAGAATTAAAGAATACAGAATAAAAGAATACAGAATGCAGAATACAGAATAAAAGAATACAGAATTAAAGAATGCAGAGTACAGAATAAAAAAATACAGAATGCAGAATACAGAATAAAAGAATACAGAATTAAAGAATGCAGAATACAGAATAATATAATACAGAATTAAAGAATACAGAATAAAAGAATACAGAATGCAGAATACAGAATAAAAGAATACAGAATTAAAGAATGCAGAATACAGAATAAAAGAATACAGAATTAAAGAATGCAGAATACAGAATAAAATAATACAGAATGCAGAATGCAGAATACAGAATACAGAATGCAGAATACAGAATAAAAGAATACAGAATACAGAATGTGGAAATTGTTCTACCTGACCTGTAGCACTCCAATACTGTCTGTGAGAATAATCTTAAATGCTGTGTTATTAATGACCTGTTGTTTCAGTGTTTTTATCTATAACACATTTTCCTCCTCTCTTCACATGCTGCCTGGGATGTTTGTTCCTCTCTTAAAACGTGCAGAAGAAAATTCTGATCATTATTTGCTGTGTGATTCTGGGAATCGTCATTGCTTCTACAATTGGAGGATATCTAGGTATAGCCTGAGACACACACCGAACGTCATGTCAGGAGCCACACACACACACATACAGGTCTACAAGTGGGCCCATTTCCCCTGAATACAACACACACACACACATACAGGTGTACAAGTGGGCCCGTTTCCCCTGAATACAACACACACACACACATACAGGTCTACAAGTGGGCCCGTTTCCCCTGAATACAACACACACACACACATACAGGTCTACAAGTGGGCCCGTTTCCCCTGAATACAACACACACACACACACACACACACACACACACACACACACACACACATGCAGGTCTACAAGTGGGCCCGTTTCCCCTGAATACAACACACACACAAACACATACAGGTCTACAAGTGGGCCCGTTTCCCCTGAATACAACACACACACACACACACACATACAGGTGTACAAGTGGGCCCGTTTCCCCTGAATACAACACACACACACACACACATACAGGTCTACAAGTGGGCCCGTTTCCCCTGAATACAACACACACACACACACACATACAGGTGTACAAGTGGGCCCGTTTCCCCTGAATACAACATCCTGTGTTCCTCAGCACAAAGCTCATTGTGATCAATTATACACACACCGTGTACAGGACAAAGATTGTCATTTCTGCATGACTTCCTTCTTTGTAAATGTGTGTGTTTCTGTAAAGTGTTTATCTGAGTGTTGTGAAAGATTTTGAAATGTTTCTAAAATGTATTTTTTTAACGGGGGTGCGGGTGAGGGGGGGGGGGGGGGGGGGGTGTAAGAAACTACTGTTATACATATGAACACATTCCAAACATCCAAATGTTGTGTTGACTCAGTTTTGAAACGCTAATGTATCCTAACAAGCCACCACATTTCAGACTTTTCCAGACACGGTTATTTTGATAATCAATGAATGGTTATAACCCAGGATCTCACGCCTGCCAAACAAGTCAGTAGTGTTCTTTTATTTACTGAAATTCCATCATTTTAGTTATTACCGTAATCTTGTTGTCAGTAGTGTTTCATTTCTACGGTAATTTCTTAGTTATTACTGTATTCTTGTTGTGTGACATAGACATAGACGCAGAAAGAAAGAAATCCCTGCGCTACGGAGATTAATACAGGACTAGTTCCTAAAACATTTTTTCCAAATGTTTTTGGTTTGTTATTATTATTATTATGATGAATTTTCCAGAGGGTGCTGCAGCAGCCTCAGCGCCCATACTTCCAGCAGTTGGACACACACTTGACTGACATTATATTACACATATTACACATATTATGTCATATATATAATATTAATATAAATTATGTAATATAATCATATCATATATTAATATAATAGTATGTCATATGTCATATAATCTTATAATGTAATCATATTTAATATTAATTTAATATGATGTAATATGTAAATATTATATAATGTTTGATAATGATGAGGTCAGTAAAACCTGGACATTCTGCCCCTCTCACTGGGTTCCATAGACCCTAACTCACACCACTGGGTTCCATAGACCCTAACTCACACCACTGGGTTCCATAGACCCTAACTCACACCACTGGGTTCCATAGACCCTAACTCACAACACTGGGTTCCATAGACCCTAACTCACAACACTGGGTTCCATAGACCCTAACTCACACCACTGGGTTCCATAGACCCTAACTCACAACACTGGGTTCCATAGACCCTAACTCACAACACTGGGTTCCATAGACCCTAACTCACAACACTGGGTTCCATAGACCCTAACTCACAACACTGGGTTCCATAGACCCTAACTCACAACACTGGGTTCCATAGACCCTAACTCACAACACTGGGTTCCATAACTCACAACACTGGGTTCCATAGACCCTAACTCACACCACCTGGGTTCCATAGACCCTAACTCACAATACTGGGTTCCATAACTCACAACACTGGGTTCCATAGACCCTAACTCACAACACTGGGTTCCATAACTCACAACACTGGGTTCCATAGACCCTAACTCACAACACTGGGTTCCATAACTCACAACACTGGGTTCCATAGACCCTAACTCACAACACTGGGTTCCATAACTCACAACACTGGGTTCCATAGACCCTAACTCACAACACTGGGTTCCATAACTCACAACACTGGGTTCCATAGACCCTAACTCACAACACTGGGTTCCATAGACCCTAACTCACAACACTGGGTTCCATAGACCCTAACTCACAACACTGGGTTCCATAGAACCTAACTCACAACTCTTGCACGGTTTATTTCAAGATACGGTGACGTTATGTGTTCTGTGGGAAACTAAAGAGGAAATGGATGTGGATGTGGGTTTGGTCGTTGCTCAGGAGCAGTGGTGGAAAAAGAACCCACTTGTCATACTTGAGTAAAAGTAAAGATACCTTAATAGAAAATGACTCGAGTAAAAGTGAAAGTCACCCACTAAAATACTACTTGTCTAAAAGTATTTGGTTTTAAATGTACTTAAGTATCAAAAGTATAAATCATTTAAAATGTCTTATATTAAGTAAACCATACGACACCATTTTCTTGTTTCTTTTTAATTTACAGATAGCTATGGGCACACTCCAACACTTAGACATAATTTACTAACGAAGTATTTGTGTTTAGTGAGTCCACCAGATCAGAAGCAGTAGGGATGACCAGAGATGTTCTCTTGATAAGTGCGTGAATTAGACAATTTTCCTGTCCTGCTAAGCATTAAACATGTAACGAGTACTTTTGGGTTTCAGAGAAAATGTATGGAGTGTACATTATTAAATGTATGAAAATGTACATTATTTTATTTCGGAATGTAGTGAAGTAAAAGTAAAAGTTGTCAAAAATATAAATTGTAAAGTACAGATACCCCCAAAAACTACTTAACTAGTACTTTCAAGTATTTTCAATTAAGTACTTTACACCACTGCTTGTGATATTGCTCCATGCAGTTCCTGGCAAGGAGTCAGTATTTTTACATTTGTTATTTTTATTATGTCACATCCTATTCTGGAAGGTCAAGACCCTCATTTTAACTATCGCCATCACAGTATCCCATAATGCCTTACCTACTGTACAATACTGCCTGCTGAATTCCAGTGTTGTGTTTGTGTGTGTGTGAGAGAGAGAGAGAGCATTTTAATGTCTGAACCAATGTTTTTTTTGTGTACAAAGTGTATATGATTTGTCTGAGGAATAGCATCTACCACTGCCAATGATTGTAAATATGCTGTTGAGATGGAGTCTAGATGGTTGGTCTCTATTTGTTCTGCTCTGTGAACTCTGTCATTTTATGTTCCTGTTGAACTGCATTTTAGCTTTAACAAAAATGCTGGGATTCATTCAAACCCACCATAGCAATGTTTAGGCAATGTCTTTATTTACAATATTCATCTCGTGTACACACACGTGAAAGCATACCTGCTAGTAGTTGTAGGTTTTTATACAATACCCAAGACCAATCTGACTTTATTTGACCATTTAGAGAGAGAAAAAAGCTACTGTGTAAATATTGCAATGTGGGTTTGATTGAATTGAGCCCCAGGTATTTTGTCCTACCATTCTACTCAGTTCTGTTTGGTTGGTCTGTGAGGGAGAAAATAGATCACAAACAAACCACAACCATGATGCCTACTCAACGTGTTGCCTTGGTGTTGTGATGCTGTGTTTTGCTTTTGTTACCATTATTAAGTAAAGTTTGTCTGTACGTAATCTTTGTAATGCCTCTCTCTTTTTTTTCATTAGTCTTAGGCCCATTGCACATGCCCACTCACCACCTATCCACCAGACAGATGTCAGATCAGCATTTTATTGATATTTGATACAGTTGTCAGTGGTCGTAACTAGCAAAAGATCATGGTCGATGTAGTCTTTTTTCATCCTGCCTGAAAGTCAACTGGGAGTGTCCTCATAGCCTGCTGGCCCGTGATTGGTGTAAGCGTGAGATCCAGTGTGGCGACAAATGTAGTAGTCAGAATGGATCACAATTTAATTAAATATCTCGATTTGTAGCAAACTTTAAAATAATTCACTGTGGAGATCGAACACGATCATAATAAACACATTTTAGAGCCCAAAACGTTAGTCTAAAAATGTATTGTTTGGCCAATCTGGCAATCATTATTTACACAGGCTTTCTAGGGCAGACCACGGCTTTAGGTAACGTAAACTCACGTAAACTCGTACATCGCCTTGGTCCGTACAATTGCCCTTATTTTAGAGCCCCAAAAACGTAATACTTCCAGATCAACTGTAATGTCAAAACCATTGTAAAGCACAATTTCTCCCCTTTCCAACATAATCAATGTCATGACCTATACGCTGCCCGTTTCTGCATAATTCAAGCAGGCAATGAGCCATGTCGGGTCTTTTTAAAAATGGCGGGTGGAGAAGCGAAACTAATGCGTGTTAGTGAGAAGGACAGAAGTTGTGTGGGAAAATTGCTTTTTTCACTCGATCTGTCCAACTTATCACCTTATCGCCTCTAAAATGTAAATAAAACACTATAAAGAGTTTATATAATGTGTCATTACATACCTGTTTGAAGGTTTGTGTCGAATTTGAATCGGGTTTTTAGGGCAGTGCTAAAGTGATCTTAGAAGTAAACAACGGCTTTGAGAATGATGATCGCATGCAATGATGACGAAAAAAATGACTAGGTATCCCCCCCTTACCCCCGTCACTGTCCATTTCTAGTTTTTAAACGATGAGAGAAGTGCTACACCTGGTGGAGAGAGATTGTAAGACAGAAATAGTTGCTTTATGCCTGCTGTACGTTACGACATGACACGTCAAGATGTAACGGAGGGTCCGTTTTTTCAACTTTTCTCCAATACTATAGAGCCATTATTAACATGTCGATCAACGCTTGAATAGAAACCTAGTTCACACCCCCGATTTTGAAGTCAACACAGTCGCTACAGTCCCATTAGTTTTCTTTGTAGCCTCGTTTGAATGTCGCGGTTACGCACATTTGTACGGAATGGGGTGAGTTTACGTTACCGCTAGCTTGCTAGGCAGTATCAGACCAGCAGAGCTCTTCACTTCACGCTCCAGACCGGACACTGGGGGCCTGTACCTAACTAGCTAGCTAGCTAATCGTGAATGCCAAAAGACGCAGCTAGCTAGACTCGGGAGCTCATGGGCACACAGGCTAGTACACAGTAGCCAACTGGTCAGACATGATTACACCATGGGCAACAGTGACTCACGACTTGTCACGACTTGTCTAGCATAGTTCCTAGACAAATATGTTCAACTCATAGTTATTTTATCCAGTGACCACTGCATTTAGGAGGATAGATAAATTACTGAATTGTAGCTAGCTAGCTCACTGGCCAGGCAGTAGCCACTACTAGCCAACAAATCATGGCTAGTAGTGGCTATCCTTTGATACATTTTGGTTAACAAGTAGTTGATATAGAATTTTGTGATCAATTTACATAAATTTAAATTATCCTAATCGGTCTGCAACCCAGAGTGTGTAAAGTTCTGGTTTAAATGAAACAGACAGAATTCCCAGCTCACAATTACTCAAACCCAGTTTTATTCACGAGAGCTCTACCGTTCATATACAAAGATGTTCCTTTTATAACATACTTCTAACCTACACACACACATACACACTAACATTAGGAGAGCTATCTTCTTCTCTACAATTCTCACCACAGTTTCTCACTACCCAGCTGACAGTTCCAGTCCCCCCCAGATAAGGGAAACCTGGAGGGGTGTTCCCTGTCCTATCTTATCTTCCCAGAGTTATAGCCGGGTCGGTTCAACCATAGTTTAATTGTTTCTAGGTGTTTTCTTAAGCATACACACATTTCTCTCTCTCCCAGTCTAACCTAGTTGGACTTATGTTTAATACTTTTAATTACTCCTTATCCATGCTACATAACCTCTAATCCCTAATGGTTAAGTTTACGGGTAGAATTATTTAATCATTTATATTTAAACCTTATAAACTCTTTTATCAGTAGTGGACTACCATAATGTATTTGGTGATTGTGAAGAGACCTTTGGTGGCATGTCTTGTGGGGTCTGTATGCGTGTCCGAGCTGTGTGTTAGTAGTTTATACAGACACCTCGGTCCATTCAGCATGACAACAAGCTGTGATGGAAGTCAATCTCTCCTCCACTTTGAGCCAGGAGATATTTACATGCATATTATTAATGCTAGCTCTCCGTGTATATTTAAGGGCCAGCCGTGACCACACGACTGAACAGTAGTCCAGGTGTGACAAAACTAGGGCCTGTAGGACCTGCCCTGTTGATAGTGTTGTTAAGAAGGTAGAAACTAGGGCCTGTAGGACCTGCCTTGTTGATAGTGCTGTTAAAAAGGCAGAGTAGAGCTTTATTATGGACAGACTTCTCCCCATCTTAGCTACTGTTGTATCAACATGTTTTGAACATGACAGTTTACAATCCAGGGTTAATCCAATTAGTTTAGTTACCTCAACTTGCTCAATTTCCACATTATTTATTGCAAGATTTAGTTGAGGTTTGAGGTTTGTTAAGTGAATGATTTGTCCCAAATACAATGCTTTTTTTTTTAATGTAGGACTAATTTATTCCTTGCCACCCATTCTGAAATTAACTGCAGCTCTTCGTGAAGTGTTACAGTGATTTCACTCGCTGTAGTAGCTGACGTGTTTAGTGTTGAGTCATCCGCATACAGTCGTGTTAAAGCCTTATTCTTTTTTTTTTTATCCCTCAATCTACAGTCGTGGCCAAAGGTTTTGAGAATGACACAAATATTGACATATTAATATTAAGTCTGCTGCCTCAGTGCCTTGAGATATTTTTGTCAGATGTTACTATGGAATACTGAAGTATAATTACAAGCATTTCATAAGTGTCAAAGGCTTTTATTGACAATTACATGAAGTTGATGCAAAGAGTCAATATTTGCAGTGTTGACCCTTCTTTTTCAAGACCTCTGAAATCCGTCCTGGCATGCTGTCAATTAACTTCTGGGCCACATCCTGACTGATGGCAGCCCATTCTTGCATAATCAATGCTTTGAGTTTGTCAGAATTTGTGGGTTTTTGTTTGTCCACCTGCCTCTTGAGGATTGACCACAAGTTCTCAATGGGATTAAGGTCTGGGGAGTTTCCTGGCCATGGACCCAAAATATTGATGTTTTGTTCCCCGAGCCACTTAGTTATCACTTTTGCCTTATGGCAAGGTGCTCCATCATGCTGGAAAAGGCATTGTTCGTCACCAAACTGTTCCTGGATGGTTGGGAGAAGTTGCTCTCAGAGGATGTGTTGGTACCATTCTTTATTCATGGATGTGTTCTTAGGCAAAATTGTGAGTGAGTCCACTCCCTTGGCTGAGAAGCAACCCCACACATGAATGGTCTCAGGATGCTTTACTGTTGGCATGACACAGGACTGATGGAAGCGCTCACCTTGTCTTCTCCGGACAAGCTTTTTTCCGGATGCTCCAAACAATTGGAAAGGGGATTCATCAGAGAAAATGACTTTACCCCAGTCCTCAGCAGTCCAATCCCTGTACCTTTTGCAGAATATCAGTCTGTCCCTGATGTTTTTCCTGGAGAGAAGTGGCTTCTTTGCTGCCCTTCTTGACACCAGGCCATCCTCCAAAAGTCTTCGCCTCACTGTGCATGCAGATGCACTCACACCTGCCTGCTGCCATTCCTGAACAAGCTCTGTACTGGTGGTGCCCCGATCCCGCATCTGAATCAACTTTAGGAGACGGTCCTGGCGCTTGCTGGACTTTCTTGGGCGCCCTGAAGCCTTTTTCACAACAATTGAACCGCTCTCCTTGAAGTTCTTGATGATCTGATAAATGGTTGATTTAGGTGCAATCTTACTGGCAGCAATATCCCTGCCTGTGAACCCCTTTTTGCGCAAAGCAATGATGACGGCACGTGTTTCCTTGCAGGTAACCATGGTTGACAGAGGAAGAACAATGATTCCAAGCACCACTCTCCTTTTGAAGCTTCCAGTCTGTTATTCGAACTCAATCAGCATGACAGAGTGATCTCCAGCCTTGTCCTTGTCAACACTCACACCTGTGTTAACGAGAGAATCACTGACAGGATGTCAGCTGGTCCTTTTGTGGCAGGGCTGAAATGCAGTGGAAATGTTTTTTGGGGGTTCAGTTCATTTGCATGGCAAAGAGGGACTTTGCAATTAATTGCAGTTCATCTGATCACTCTTCATAACATTCTGGAGTATATGCAAATTGCCATCATACAAACTGAGGCAGCAGACTTTGTAAAAATTAATATTTGTGTCATTCTCAAAACTTTTGGCCACGACTGTACATAGACTCAAAGCCAGTGGCATGTCATTAGTAAAGATTGAAAAAAGTAAGGGGCCTAGACAGCTGCCCTGGGGAATTCCTGATTCCACCTGGATTATGTTGGCGAGGCTTCCATTAAAGAACACCTTCTGTGTTGTGTTTGACAGGTAAGTCTTTATTCACAATATAGCAGGGTGTGGAAAGCCTTAACACATACACTACCGTTCAAAAGTTTGGGGTCACTAAGAAATGCCCTTGTTTTTGAAAGAAAAGCACATTTTTGTCCATTAAAATGACATCATATTGATCAGAAATACAGTTTAGACATTGTTAATGTTGGGGCGGCAGGTAGCCTAGTGGTTAGAGCGTTGGACTAGTAACCGGAAGGTTGCAAAATCGAATCCCCGAGCTGACAAGGTAAAAATCTGTTGTTCTGCCCCTGAACAAGGCAGTTAACCCACTGTTCCTAGGCCGTCATTGAAAATAAGAATTTGTTCTTAACTGACTTGCCTAGTTAAATAAAGGTAAAAATAAAATAAAAAATGTTGTGAATGACAATTGTAGCTGGAAACAGCTGATTTTTAATGGAATATTTACATAGGCGTACAGAGACCCATTATCAGCAACCATCACTCCTGTGTTCCAATGGCACGTTGTGTTAGATAATCCAAGTTTATCTAAAGATCATTAGAAAATCCTTTTGCAATTATGTTAACACAGCTGAAAACTGTTGTTCTGATTAAAGAAGCAATAAAACTGTCCCTTCACAGAACAGCGCAAACTGGCTGAATAGAAAGAGGAATGGGAGGCCCCGGTGCTCAACTGAGCAAGAGGACAAGTACATTAGAGTGTCTAGTTTGAGAAACAGAAGCCTCACAAGTCATCAACTGGCAACTTCATTAATTAAATAGTACCCGCAAAAAAACAGTCTCAACGTCAACAGTGAAGAGGCGACTCCGGGATGCTGGCCTTCTAGGCAGAGTTGCAAAGAAAAAGCCATATCTCAGACTGGCCAATAAAAATAAAAGATTAAGATGGGCAAAAGAACACAGACACTGGACAGAGGAACTCTGCTTGGCTCCAAGTAGCTAGGGACTTTAATGCAGGGAAACTTAAATCCGTTTTACCAGATTTCTATCAGCATGTTAAATGTGCAACCAGAGGGAAGAAAACTCTGGACCACCTTTAGTCCACAGAGACACATTCAAAGCTCTCCCTCACCCTCCATTTGGCAAATCTGACCATAATTCTATCCTCCTGATTCCTGCTTACAAGCAAAAACTAAAGCAGGAAGCACCAGTGACTAGATCAATAAGAAAGTGGTCAGTGGTCAGATGCTAAGCTACTAGACTGTTTTGCTACCACTGACTGGAATATGATCCGGGATTCCTCCGATGGCATTGAGGAGTACACCACATCAGTCATTGGCTTCATCAATAAGTACATTAATGACGTCTTTCCCACAGTGACTGTACGTACATACCCCAACCAGAAGCCTTAGATTACAGGCAATATCCGCAATAAGCTAAAGGCTAGAGCTGCCGCTTTCAAGGAGCGGGACTCTAATTTCTTATAAGAAATCCCGCTATGCCCTCCGACAAACCATCAAACAGGCAAAGCATCAATACAGGACTGAGATCGAATCGTATTACACCAGCTCTGACGCTCGTCGGATGTGGCAGGGCTTGCAAACCATTACAGACTACAAAGGGAAGCACAGCCGAGAGAACTGCCCAGTGACACGGGCCTACCAGACTACTTCTAAACTACTTCTAATGCTCGCTTCGAGGTAAATAACACTGAAACATGCATGAGAGCACCAGCTGTTCCGGAAGACTGTGTGATTCACGCTCTCCAAAGCCAATGTGAGATAAAGACATTTATACAGGTCAACAAGGCCACAGGGCAGATTACCAGGACGTGTACTGCGAGCATGCGCTGACCAACTGGCAAGTGTGTTCACCTGACATTTTCAACCTCTCCCTGTCCGAGTCTGTAACACCAACATGTTTTAAGCAGACCACCATAGTGCCTGTGCCCATGAACACTAAGGTAATGTTAATGTGGTAGTGCTAAGGTGTAATCCAGGGAGACAGGTGTTTCCTCCATCTCCTTAGCTATTCATCCTCTAATTCCACTGATTTCAAAACTCGGTCCTCCAGAAAATGGAGAGCAACACTGATGCAGTTCTATTAAGCAATATTTTTTTAATAAGCTGCGTTAGACAGGATTACCTACACATCCTGGGCAGCTCAAATAGACAGAAGCGTGCTATATGGCAGACCAATCTGAACCAATCAAATTTTATTTGTCACATGCACCAAATACAACAGCATTTCACCTTACAGTGAAATGCTTACTTACAAGCCCTTAACCAACAGTGCAGTTTTAAGAAAAGACCTAAAAAAAAGTAAGAGATAAGAATTACAAATAATTAAAGAGCAGCAGTAAATAACAATAGCGGGGCTATATACAGGGGGTACCGGTACAGTGTCAATGTGCTGGGGCACCGGTGTCGAGGTAATTGAGGTAACATGTACATGTAGGTAGAGTTATTAAAGTGACTATGCATGGATAATAACAGAGAGTAGCAGCAGTGTAGAGGGGGGAGAGGGGGGGCAATGCAAATAGTCTGGGTAGCCATTTGATTAGATGTTCAGGAGTCTTACGGCTTGGGGGGTTGAAGCTGTTTAGAATCCTCTTGGACGTCGACTTGGCGCTCCGGTACTGCTTGCCGTACGGTATCAGAGAGAACAATCTATAGCTAGCGTGGCTGGAGTCTTTTACAATTTTTAGGGCCTTCCTCTGACACCGCCTGGTATAGAGGTCCTGGATGGCAGGAGGCTTGGCCCCGGTGATGTACTGGGCCGTACGCACTACCTTCTTTGTGGTCTTGTGGTCGGAGGCTGAGCAGTTTCCATACCAGGCAGTGATGCAACCAGTCAGGATGCTCTCGATGGTGCAGCTGTAAAACCTTTTGAGGATCTGAGGACTGATGCCAAATATTTTCAGAAAAGTCATAGTCAATCGATCAATAATATAATAATATTTTTAGCAAACATTTTTATCATTAATTTTAAATCTGTAGAAACTATGAGAATAGAACGGTTCAGAACTTTTGTGAAAAATCACAGCACAGTTGAAAAATATGAGGCAAAAATAGATGCTGTTAAGAAATAGATGAGAGGAGCTGAAGGGTGGGATTAAAAACTACAAGATAACTAATGAGCTGCCTCTGTGAAGTGGAAACGTCTACTGTAGAAACAACAACGGCTCAGCCTCGAAGTGGTAGGCCACACAAGCTCACAGAACGAGACTGCCGAGTGCTGAAGCGTGAAGCAAATAAATATCGTCTGTCCTAGGTTGCAACAGTCAGTTTTAAACTGCCTCTGGAAGCAACGTCACCACAAAAACTGTTCGTCAGGACCTTCATGAAATGGTTTTTCAAGGCCGAGCAGCCGCACACAAGCCTAAGATCACCATGCACAATCCCAAGAGCCGGCCGGAGTGTTGTGAAGCTCACCGCCATTGGACTTTGGAGCAGTGGAAACGCATTCTCTGGAGTGATGAATCACGCTTCACCATCTGGCAGTCCTACGGACTAATCTGGGTTTGGCGGATGCCAGACGAAAGCTGCATGTTCGAATGCATAGTGCCAACTGTAAACTTTGGTGGAGCAGGAATAATGGTCTGGGAAAGTTTATGGTTCGGGCTAGGCCCCTTAGTTCCACTGAAGGGAAATCTTAATGCTACAGAATACAATTACATTCTAGACGATTCTGTGTTTCCAACTTTGTGACAACAGTTTTGGGAAGGCCCTGTCCTGTTTTAGCATGACAATGCCCCTGTGCACAAACAAAAGTATATACAGAAATGGTTTGTAGAAATCGGTGTGGAAGAACTTGACTGGACTCCGCAGAGACCTGACCTCAACCAAAATAAAACACCTTTGGGATGAATTGGAAGACAATTTTTACATGCTTCAGAACTCGGCGGTCAAATTCTGTGAGCTTGCGTGATCTACCACTTCGCGGCTGAGCCGTTGTTGCTCCAAGACGGTTCCACTTCACAATAACAGCACTTACAGTTGACCGGGGCAGCTCTAGCAGGGCAGACATTTGACAAACTGACTTGTTGGAAAGGTGGCATGCTATCAAGATGCCACGTTTGACCTGGGTAGTTTGTGTGTATGCATTGATATGTAGGCTACGTGTGCCTTTTTAAAAATGTAGTTCTGTCCTTTAGCTGTTCTTGTCTATTGATGTTCTGTATTATGTCATTCTGTTTTATGTTTCATGTTTTGTGTGGAACCCCAGGAAGAGTAGCTGCTGCTACTTGCAACAGCTAATGGGGATCCTAATAAAATACCAAATACCAAAAGCCACTGAGCTCTTCAATACGGGCCATTCTAATGCCAATGTTTGTCTATAGAGATTGCATGGCTGTGTGCTCGATTTTATACACCTGTCAGCAACGGGTGTGGCTGAAATAGCCAAACCACTAATTTGAATGGGTGTCCACATACTTTTTGAATGGGTGTCCACATACTATTTTAGCTAATTTTGTATCATATTTTTATTCATTTAGCTTTTATTTTTTTGTACTATTTTATTCACTTAATTACTTTTCGATTGTTGTTCCATTGTCGAGGTGAACCTGCAAGTCAGAATTTCATGGCACTGTTCTCCACCTAAATCATGTGTATGTGATTTATAAACAGACTAGAACTTCAACTTCTGGGTCATTGTCTGCTCTCTTATGACCACACTGGGTCATGAGAAAGGTCAGGAGGGTATTGTTGGGAAAGGTCAGGAGGGTATTGTTGGGAGTCAAAATGAGGCCAACAGCGGTTTCGTTTACATTCAACACTCCATGAAACATCATATCGGCCCAAGGGAACCTAAAGAACATTGACAAAAGAAACAGGCCATTTTCTCTGCTTGACACCCTCATCAGAATGTAATCGTTTGAATACGCCGAGCAACATTGACCTTGTTTCTGTCCTATCCCAAGAAGGAGCCCTGGCTATAAGAGCAACTGTAATGCAGCAGGACAGTCAAGATATGAACACAGCAAGGACTGCAAAAATGAAACTTCTCAGCTTTTTACTTTTTGCCGTGATGATCGCAAAGAATAGTCAACTACAACTAATTGACTGTGGAACAAACTTAAGACGGCCACAATACACTGACATCTCGGTAACTTGTGGAACCAAATCTATTGGTCTGTCTATCCTCATCTGCCCAGCCATATACACTGGCTACAACGAGTCCCTGCTCATCCTCAACCACGTCATGAATGACCCAGCCTGCAAGGGAACCTTAGATCAAAGTGTGATTCCACCTGTCGTGAGGTTTGAATTCCCCCTCAACACAACCAATTCCTGTGGCAGCCTCTTCGGGACAACCAGCGCTGCAGGCACAGGAATATTCTCTGACTTCTCCGACCTCCAGACAGTCAACATCAGCGGGTTGGTCCGATCATATGATCCCACCACAGGGCCAGTCACTTACAACACAGAGCTGAAGTATTATTACTCCTGCTCCTATCCTCTAGAGTACCTGATCAACAACACCCAGATCGATACGTCTGCATCTTCCATTGCAGTTAAGGACAACAATGGTACTTTCATCAGCACTTTGAGTCTTAATCTTTTCAGTGATGACGACTACATTTCGCCCTTAATCATTCCGAAACAGGGTCTTGAGCTGAGGACCGAAATCTACACTCGAGTCCAAGCCACCAACCTGACCTCTCATTACCATGTGTTCCTGGACCAATGCTACGCCTCTGTTTCTCCACAACCCGACAGTGACAACTCCACTATCTTCAACCTGTTTGTCCCTTGTAACGTTGACCCGATGACCGTCATCAAAGAAAACGGAGAGAGTCAACGTGCCTGTTTCTCCTTCCCGGCCTTCCGCTTCACGGAGCAACCGAATGAGATGATGTCCACCTACTTCCTCCACTGCATCACCCGTCTCTGTGAGGAGAGCACCTGCAGTACTCTGAAACAATGTAACAACCGGAGGAGAAGGAGTGCTGTTCCCGAAATTGTAGATGGAGTGACAGGGTACACAACCATTAGCTCCACTCCGATCACCATCAGAGCAGAAAGAGTCGTGGCAATAAAAGAACAGGAGACGGCCAGCGACAACTCAGACACTTCTACAGGACTTGGGGTGGCAGTGGGCTTTCTGGCATTCCTCTGCATCGTTGTCATTATAATGGCAGCAGTCTTCTACCGGACACTCAACCATTAAAGGGGTTGACTGCTCCACCCGAATGAGTTGAAATATGGGTCAGCAGTACAGACGGCATTGTCCCTTTTAAATACAGGTCAGGTTGGTGGCATTGACTTGAGTATAAATGGGGTCCTCAGCTCGAGATCGTGTGTGTCCACCTGCTGGTCTCACTACTCTGGAGGAGGACTGATCTCAACGTATCGTGCCTTTTTTACACATTTGTTTACATTTGGGAGATGTTGTTTTTCTAGTTATTTGTCAGCTATAGCTGATTAATGTTGTGTATACTAAAGAATTAGAACAATGCACCTTTTAGAGTGTTTATGTAAAGACACTATTACAGGCTTAGCTAGTGCTTTGTGCAGGTGCTCATTTAATGTCATGACTAATGTACGTATGTCGTGTTCACGTCCTGTCGGAGTGATCGGAGGGACGACTTTTCTACTTGGGAGGAACTACTTGGAGCGTTCACGTCCTGTCGGAGTGATCGGAGGGACAACTTTTCTACTTGGGAGGAACTACTTGGAGCGTTCACGTGCTCGGAGCTCAGAAGGAACGCAAGAACCGTTCTCCCCATTGACAGCCGAAATCACGGTCATGTTTGTGGTGCGTGAAGTCAGTGTTCAGCATGTGGGAAAGAGATCCCGGCCAAGTTTCCTAGTCGTAACGACAAGTTGGAGGGGTGTTCACGTGCATTTATCCCAGTAGGAAGGCCGTATTTACGATTAAATGTGTGAACGCGGCCATGAAGACAGCTCTGCCCCAAAGGAAGAATTAATGTGGTTGGTTGACTCAATTACGAAGGCGGGGCTTACATTATATTTCAAACCTGCTGCATGCTCTAAAAGGATCACTTGACCAATCTGCTGTTACGGTGAGTGAGCAATTTGTGGGTGATTAATTGTCTGATTCTGTTTTTGTAGATAACTAGCTATATTTATCACTGGAAAGTTGTTCTAATCTCACAAACATAGTGAACATATTCATAAAAAAATATATATCTTCTTCATTAAACAACCTGCTAGAAAGCTAGCTGGTGCTGGTAAGATGGCTGGATAACTAATTGTAACGTGGCGAGAATTACTAGACTGCCTCCTACAAACGGGAAGGCACGTGCTTCGACTAACCTCAGCGCCCCTCACACATTGGGGCCATGTGTTCCGACTGCCTCACAGCCACCATCCCCACTTCTGACACCAATGTAGCGAACGGAGGGAGCTGGAAGCGAACCTGGGTCTCCAGAGTGAAAGGCAAACCACCTACGCATCCCGCCAATAGGGATAGCAAAGATTGCTACCGTCTGAAGTCAGTAACGTTGATGTCTCAACTTTTGTCTGTAGCATCTGGGCTACAAACTAATATGAACCCCCCCCCCCCCCGAAGAAAGGGGAGACTCTCACAAACATGATGGTGTTCTCCGTTTTGCCCTATGACCCCCACAAGTGTCTTGAGACTGGTCTTAAGGTAACGCATACAAATTAATGGAAGTATGGAGGTAGTTTTGTGTCCAAAAAATTATAATAACACACAGATACATTACCAGTCAAAATATACATTACCAGTCAACAGATACATTACCAGTCAACAGATACATTACCAGTCAAAAGATACATTACCAGTCAAAAGATACAGTACCAGTCAAAATATACTTTACCAGTCAAAAGATACATTACCAGTCAAAAGATACATTACCAGTCAACAGATACATTACCAGTCAACAGATACATTACCAGTCAACAGATACATTACCAGTCAACAGATACAGTACCAGTCAACAGATACATTACCAGTCAACAGATACATTACCAGTCAACAGATACATTACCAGTCAAAAGATACAGTACCAGTCAACAGATACATTACCAGTCAAAATATACATTACCAGTCAACAGATACAGTACCAGTCAAAAGATACAGTACCAGTCAAAAGTTTGGACACACCTACTCATTCAAGGGTTTTTCTTAATTTTTACTATTTTCTATTTTTGAATGGGTAGGTGTGCCCAAACTTTTGACTGGTACTGTGTAGATATATATATAGGCTATAGTAGTATATATATATATGTGGCTATAGTAGTATGGGCTATAGTAGTAAAGGCCAAATTAAATATTTTATCAAATCATTTATTTGTATTTTATTTTTGATACCTAAATGGGTGCTAAAATTCCAAATCAAATATCTAAATGATCCATGGTATGAACAATTCCATAAGTCAGCAGACTTCCTTGTTGGTTTTAAGTCGAATTCAGGCACAACAGCGACCTCTCACAGAAGTCCTCCACCTGTAAATCTGAGACCATGATTGTGCTTCCGTTGTGGGTGTGGTAGCAAAGCAGCCTTTATTTGCATGCAATTAACATATTAATATGCATAACCATTTCTCCTGACAGGGGAAGAACTGCTCTGGTACGCTGCATGTAACTAGTAACTAACGTCACTAGTTACCACAGCCACAATCATAAACCCCATCTATTTCTACAATTTCTCTTCTTAACCTAGAGTCGATGTCCACACCCCCCGCGTAAATCTAATTAGCATACATTTTGCATTGGCTGCGTCTCAATCCACCACATCCGCCAATGGCGGCCTTTCCGCATCTGCGGTGGAAGGTGGCCGAGCTACAGCGGTGTTTGTCAGACTAGGAGACTTCCTGAAAATCAGTAATCTCACGAAAACGTCTGTAGCTTTTGAACGGTTTGGGATGCGCCACGGGACACGTCGGAAGTCGATACCGCTGATCTGCCAACTTCTGTTTGTATTGTCCGAACAGTTTGTGCTACACATTAATATGATCTCTCTATGGAAAGGTGAAATATGGGTGAAAATGTTTCATCAAATATTTTTATTAAAATCAGAATTAGACCTAAAGGGGTCCTAAAATTCTAAATCAAATAACTAAATGATCCTTGGTGTGACCTTCTTAAAACATTTGCCATGTATGGAGATATTGATTTGGACTTGTGGTTCTACTTAATTCTCCGTACTAGCCAATGATTAAAACGGCAATTCTGATCCAACCATAAATTCATAAATTGTGAGGATGGAAGTTCAATATGTAGTTAGATGTAGTACGCTAATCTTTGAACTAGTTGGCTCATCGTTGCCCATGAAAGGAAGCTAGGCTAGCGAGCAAGCGTTTTAGCCAGGTAGCCAAGAACAACAAAACTAAAAGCGTGTACTGTATGACAGAGTCATAGACCGTTTCGTCAACATGAACGAGAGGATGACGACATTGGCGTTTCTCTACATGTAGGGTGAGTCATGTTTTTTCTACTTACACACACACACACACACACACACACACACACACACACACACACACACACACACACACACACACACACACACACAGAAATCAGAATCATGGACAGCCACATCATATCTAGCTTAAATTGATTGGACTAAATTGTTTTTGGTATCTTTTAGTTGTCACTGTACTGGACAAAGCAGAGGTGATTTGATGATGTTGAAATGTTTTAATTGAAATGGTGCTGGAATAGTGGAAGCGGCTCCTGTTTTCTTTGCCTCTTGCGGGTAACTCTGTGGTTCTAAATCAATAGTTGTTTTGTAGTCCGAAAATGTCGGAAAAATGAACTTGCCAGACAATGCTGTAGGTCATGTAAATCAAATCAAATCAAATTGTATTGGTCACATACACATCGTTAGCAGATTATATTGCGAGTGTAGCAAAATGCTTTTGCTTCTACTTCCGACAGTGCAGCAATATCTAACAAGTATTATCTAACAATTCCACAACAGATACCTAATACACACAAATCTAAGTAAAAGAATGGAATTAAGAATATATAAATATATAGATGAGCAATGACAGAGCGGCATAGAATAAGATACAGTAGAATAGTATAGAATACAGTATATACATATGAGATGAGTAATGCATAGACTAAGATACAGTAGAATAGGATAGAATACAGTATATACATATGAGATGAGTAATGCATAGACTAAGATACAGTAGATAGTATAGAATACAGTGTATACATATGAGATGAGTAATGCAAGATATGTAAACATTATTAAAGTGGCATTATTAAAGTGACTAGTGTTCCATTTATTAAAGTGGCCAATGATTTCAAGTCTATATGTAGGCCGGTAACATCATAAAATTGTTTGTTTCATGGAATATGCTTTGTGGACTTCACCAGACAGATGTTGCTCTCTGGTTTTGTGATGAAACAAAGGTGTGGTTGAATTTATTCTGCCACTGTGTCTATTAGGCCTATATATCACGTTGGCAAGGTATATGAACTAACAGGTTATAGAGCAAACAACGCAATTATCACAACACCTAGGTTGTACAGCTTATTTGTTTCTGCCTTGTCTTCCCCAATGATGTTACCTACGCACCGCTAATGTAGAAACGCATTGGGTTTATTTTGGACAGATTTTGGCGAGAGTGAAACCTCTCGCTTCGTCTCTTATTCTCTGACTGGGCCTCCTCCCCTCACCATATTTGGGAATGGAAATTCCAACCGGATGCTAAAGATTTATACATCCGGTGAAACATCTGTCTCTTTGTTCTATCATCTGTGGCACCATCAAATAGGCGGCGCCTACTTCCCAAATGGGCAGAGTCAAACGATCTACACTTGTCATTTGACAAACCTTGCATCTTGAGTTGGATTGACATATTGCTTAATTAACCGCCGTGGTGTTTACTGTGGTGGCCCTTCCCCCTCCTATGACGTGCTATTACTGTTATAATTTTTTTCGGGATAACAGGACGAAAGCTACTGTACTGAGGTGAACTGCTACAGTGTTGCACTATTGGGGTCAACTGAAGTGTTCGTTCAAACATATACAACAATTCCCTGCTGATTTACAAGGTAATAATATGAAAATCTGGGTTTGCCATTTAGTTCTGTAATTCAATGTTTTTTGTTTTTAGCTGTTAGCCATTTAGCTAACGTCGGCTAGTAGCTCAGCCCCTTTATTTTAATGGGAAAACTCGTAATGCTAGGCGTTGTTTTAGAATCAAGTGCCTGCAGCATATCCTGGTAAAGATCCTGCCATACTAATAGTGTGTATTACTACCGCATAGACATATACTTTTGCATTATTGTTGATTCCTCCTATTAGGCTACTGGCTTTAATGAATACACTTTGACATTCCTACCCTATAGTTATGTACGAGTAGAAATGTAAGAGAGGCATTCTTATCTCTGTTTTGATAACACACACACACACACACACACACACACACACACACACACACACACACACACACACACACACACACACACTGTACCTCGGTAGCACACAACATGTAACGTTAGCTACTAACCCAATAATGCATTCCCTTAGTGTCCCTGTTCTACCACTCCTTGCCCCAGTACGGTAGTAGTATGTCTCGGGAACAGCTGGTGGTAGAGAGGGCAAGGAGGGCCTTCCAGACCGGTATGTCTAAACCCCTGAAGTTCAGAGTCCACCAGCTTAAGAACCTGCACCGTTTCATCACAGAGAGACGCAAGGACATTGCAGACGCTGTCAAGAAGGACCTTAACAAGGTGAGTGTTGAATTTGCGTCCCAAATGACACCCTATTCCCTTTATAGTGCACTACATTAGAGCCCTCGGCCCCGGTCAAAAGTAGCGCACTATAAAGGGAATAGGGTACCATTTGAGAGTTTAATTTTACAATTTACATAAAGGTATCCTTTAAGGGGGTTGTAAAGTTTTTATAAGTAGTTTTTAGAATTAGTTAATATGTAGTCTGGGCATCTAATTATAACCCACTTATAACTATGTGTTAACCTACTGTAGAGCACTCTGTGACGATGTTTTTATAAAAATGGCTATATAAATATGACTGACTGACTGGTGTAATGGTGTGTCCTTAACCTGCTGCAGACTGAACACAGCACAGAGTTGTTTGAGACCCTGGGTCTGGAAGGGGAGATCGACGTGGCTGTGGAGAGGCTAGCAGAATGGGCTGCCCCTCGGCCTGTAGAGAAGAGCCTCCTCACCATCTTAGACGAGGTAAGACAAGATAAACATATTAGGGTCCCAAATGGCAGCCTATTCCCTTTGTAGTGCACTACTTTAGACCAGAGCCCTATTCCCTATATAGTGCACTACTTTAGACCAGAGCCCTATTCCCTATATAGTGCACTACTTTAGACCAGAGCCCTATTCCCTATATTGTGCACTACTTTAGACCAGAGCCCTATTCCCTTTGTAGTGCACTACTTTAGACCAGAGCCCTATTCCCTATATTGTGCACTACTTTAGACCAGAGCCCTATTCCCTATATTGTAAACTACTTGTGACCAGGGCCCTATTCCCTATATATTGTGCACTACTTGTGACCAGGGCCCTATTCCCTATATATTGTGCACTACTTGTGACCAGGGCCCTATTCCCTATATATTGTGCACTACTTGTGACCAGGGCCCATCGGATCTTATTGTCTGTTTCCACCTAAATGTATTTTTATGTCCTGTAATCTCATTACAGGACATATAATACAACACAGAATGTAAAAAAAATAAAACATTTATTTAACCTTTATTTGACTAGGCAAGTCAGTTAAGAACAAATTCTTATTTACAATGACGGTCTAGGAACAGTGGGTTCCTAGGCTTTACCTTGTTCAGGGGCAGGTCATGGATTCGATCCAGAAACCTTTCGGTTACTGGCCCAGCTGTCTAACCACTAGGCTACCTGCCACCCCTACAGAACATATGAAGGATGGGGGATCATAGATTAAAAACATAGTCTACGTCTTGTCACAGGTATACATCCAGCCAGAGCCTTTGGGAGTGGTCCTCATCATCGGGGCCTGGAACTATCCCTGGGCAGTGACCCTCCAGCCCTTGGTCGCGGCTATTGCTGCAGGTACTGTAGTAGAAAACACAATGGAGGTGGTTCTGTCTGTAAACAATGCTCGCGTGATGAATAACCTTGCCTGAGACTTGGAAACTTGTGTTAGCTCCCCGAGCTAATGCCTAGGCTTTACTTCAGCAGGCTAACATGGAGCTAATGCCAAGGCTTTACCTCAGCAGGCTAACATAGAGCTAATGCCTAGGCTTTACCTCAGCAGGCTAGCATAGAGCTAATGCCTAGGCTTTACCTCAGCAGGCTAGCATAGAGCTAATGCCTAAGCTTTACCTCAGCAGGCTAGCATAGAGCTAATGCCAAGGCTTTACCTCAGCAGGCTAGCATAGAGCTAATGCCTAGGCTTTACCTCAGCAGGCTAACATGGAGCTAATGCCTATCATTTACCTCAGCAGGCTAGCATAGAGCTAATGCCTAGGCTTTACCTCAGCAGGCTAGCATAGAGCTAATGCCTAAGCTTTACCTCAGCAGGCTAGCATAGAGCTAATGCCTAGGCTTTACCTCAGCAGGCTAGCATAGAGCTAATGCCTAGGATTTACCTCAGCAGGCTAGCATAGAGCTAATGCCTAGGCTTTATATCAGCAGGCTAGCATAGAGCTAATGCCTAGGATTTACCTCAGCAGGCTAGCATAGAGCTAATGCCTAGGCTTTACCTCAGCAGGCTAACATGGAGCTAATGCCTAGGATTTACCTTAGCAGGCTAGCATAGAGCTAATGCCTAGGCTTTACCTCAGCAGGCTAGCATAGAGCTAATGCCTAGGCTTTATATCAGCAGGCTAGCATAGAGCTAATGCCTAGGCTTTACCTCAGCAGGCTAGCATGGAGCTAATACCTAGGCTTTACCTCAGCAGGCTAACATGGAGCTAATGCCTAGGCTTTACCTCAGCAGGCTAACATTGAGCTAATACCTAGGCTTTACCTTCTGCAGACTAGCATAGAGCTAATGCCTATGATTTACCTCAGCAGGCTAGCATAGAGCTAATGCCTAGGCTTTACCTCAGCAGGCTAGCATAGAGCTAATGCCTAGGCTTTACTTCAGCAGGCTAACATAGAGCTAATGCCTAGGCTTTACCTTCTGCAGGCTAGCACAGAGCTAATGCCTATCATTTACCTCAGCAGGCTAGCATAGAGCTAATGCCTAGGCTTTACCTCAGCAGGCTAGCATAGAGCTAATGCCTAAGCTTTACCTCAGCAGGCTAGCATAGAGCTAATGCCTAGGCTTTACCTCAGCAGGCTAGCATAGAGCTAATGCCTAGGCTTTACCTCAGCAGGCTAGCATAGAGCTAATGCCTAGGCTTTACCTCAGCAGGCTAGCATAGAGCTAATGCCTAAGCTTTACCTCAGCAGGCTAGCATAGAGCTAATGCCAAGGCTTTACCTCAGCAGGCTAGCATAGAGCTAATGCCTAGGCTTTACCTCAGCAGGCTAACATGGAGCTAATGCCAAGGCTTTACCTCAGCAGGCTAACATAGAGCTAATGCCTAGGCTTTACCTCAGCAGGCTAGCATAGAGCTAATGCCTAGGCTTTACCTCAGCAGGCTAGCATAGAGCTAATGCCTAAGCTTTACCTCAGCAGGCTAGCATAGAGCTAATGCCAAGGCTTTACCTCAGCAGGCTAGCATAGAGCTAATGCCTAGGCTTTACCTCAGCAGGCTAACATGGAGCTAATGCCTAGGCTTTATATCAGCAGGCTAGCATAGAGCTAATGCCTAGGATTTACCTCAGCAGGCTAGCATAGAGCTAATGCCTAGGCTTTACCTCAGCAGGCTAGCATAGAGCTAATGCCTAGGCTTTACTTCAGCAGGCTAACATAGAGCTAATGCCTAGGCTTTACCTTCTGCAGGCTAGCACAGAGATAATGCCTATCATTTACCTCAGCAGGCTAGCATAGAGCTAATGCCTAGGCTTTACCTCAGCAGGCTAGCATAGAGCTAATGCCTAAGCTTTACCTCAGCAGGCTAGCATAGAGCTAATGCCTAGGCTTTACCTCAGCAGGCTAGCATAGAGCTAATGCCTAGGATTTACCTCAGCAGGCTAGCATAGAGCTAATGCCTAGGCTTTATATCAGCAGGCTAGCATAGAGCTAATGCCTAGGATTTACCTCAGCAGGCTAGCATAGAGCTAATGCCTAGGCTTTACCTCAGCAGGCTAACATGGAGCTAATGCCTAGGATTTACCTTAGCAGGCTAGCATAGAGCTAATGCCTAGGCTTTATATCAGCAGGCTAGCATAGAGCTAATGCCTAGGATTTACCTCAGCAGGCTAGCATAGAGCTAATGCCTAGGCTTTACCTCAGCAGGCTAGCATGGAGCTAATACCTAGGCTTTACCTCAGCAGGCTAACATGGAGCTAATGCCTAGGCTTTACCTCAGCAGGCTAACATTGAGCTAATACCTAGGCTTTACCTTCTGCAGACTAGCATAGAGCTAATGCCTATGATTTACCTCAGCAGGCTAGCATAGAGCTAATGCCTAGGCTTTACCTCAGCAGGCTAGCATAGAGCTAATGCCTAGGCTTTACTTCAGCAGGCTAACATAGAGCTAATGCCTAGGCTTTACCTTCTGCAGGCTAGCACAGAGCTAATGCCTATCATTTACCTCAGCAGGCTAGCATAGAGCTAATGCCTAAGCTTTACCTCAGCAGGCTAGCATAGAGCTAATGCCAAGGCTTTACCTCAGCAGGCTAGCATAGAGCTAATGCCTAGGCTTTACCTCAGCAGGCTAACATGGAGCTAATGCCAAGGCTTTACCTCAGCAGGCTAACATAGCGCTAATGCCTAGGCTTTACCTCAGCAGGCTAGCATAGAGCTAATGCCTAAGCTTTACCTCAGCAGGCTAGCATAGAGCTAATGCCAAGGCTTTACCTCAGCAGGCTAGCATAGAGCTAATGCCTAGGCTTTACCTCAGCAGGCTAACATGGAGCTAATGCCTAGGCTTTATATCAGCAGGCTAGCATAGAGCTAATGCCTAGGATTTACCTCAGCAGGCTAGCATAGAGCTAATGCCTAGGCTTTACCTCAGCAGGCTAGCATAGAGCTAATGCCTAGGCTTTACTTCAGCAGGCTAACATAGAGCTAATGCCTAGGCTTTACCTTCTGCAGGCTAGCACAGAGCTAATGCCTATCATTTACCTCAGCAGGCTAGCATAGAGCTAATGCCTAGGCTTTACCTCAGCAGGCTAGCATAGAGCTAATGCCTAAGCTTTACCTCAGCAGGCTAGCATAGAGCTAATGCCTAGGCTTTACCTCAGCAGGCTAGCATAGAGCTAATGCCTAGGCTTTACTTCAGCAGGCTAACATAGAGCTAATGCCTAGGCTTTACCTTCTGCAGGCTAGCACAGAGCTAATGCCTATCATTTACCTCAGCAGGCTAGCATAGAGCTAATGCCTAGGCTTTACCTCAGCAGGCTAGCATAGAGCTAATGCCTAGGCTTTACCTCAGCAGGCTAGCATAGAGCTAATGCCTAGGCTTTACCTCAGCAGGCTAGCATAGAGCTAATGCCTAGGATTTACCTCAGCAGGCTAGCATAGAGCTAATGCCTAGGCTTTATAACAGCAGGCTAGCATAGAGCTAATGCCTAGGATTTACCTCAGCAGGCTAGCATAGAGCTAATGCCTAGGCTTTACCTCAGCAGGCTAACATGGAGCTAATGCCTAGGATTTACCTTAGCAGGCTAGCATAGAGCTAATGCCTAGGCTTTATATCAGCAGGCTAGCATAGAGCTAATGCCTAGGATTTACCTCAGCAGGCTAGCATAGAGCTAATGCCTAGGATTTATCTCAGCAGGCTAGCATAGAGCTAATGCCTAGGCTTTACCTTCTGCAGGCTAGCACAGAGCTAATGCCTATCATTTACCTCAGCAGGCTAGCATAGAGCTAATGCCTAGGCTTTACCTCAGCAGGCTAGCATAGAGCTAATGCCTAAGCTTTACCTCAGCAGGCTAGCATAGAGCTAATGCCTAGGCTTTACCTCAGCAGGCTAGCATAGAGCTAATGCCTAGGATTTACCTCAGCAGGCTAGCATAGAGCTAATGCCTAGGCTTTATATCAGCAGGCTAGCATAGAGCTAATGCCTAGGATTTACCTCAGCAGGCTAGCATAGAGCTAATGCCTAGGCTTTACCTCAGCAGGCTAGCATAGAGCTAATGCCTAGGATTTACCTTAGCAGGCTAGCATAGAGCTAATGCCTAGGCTTTACCTCAGCAGGCTAGCATAGAGCTAATGCCTAGGCTTTATATCAGCAGGCTAGCATAGAGCTAATGCCTAGGCTTTACCTCAGCAGGCTAGCATAGAGCTAATGCCTAGGATTTACCTCAGCAGGCTAGCATAGAGCTAATGCCTAGGATTTACCTCAGCAGGCTAGCATAGAGCTAATGTCTAGGCTTTACCTCAGCAGGCTAGCATAGAGCTAATGCCTAGGATTTACCTCAGCAGGCTAGCATAGAGCTAATGCCTAGGCTTTATATCAGCAGGCTAGCATAGAGCTAATGCCTAGGATTTACCTCAGCAGGCTAGCATAGAGCTAATGCCTAGGCTTTACCTCAGCAGGCTAGCATAGAGCTAATGCCTAGGATTTACCTCAGCAGGCTAGCATAGAGCTAATGCCTAGGCTTTACCTCAGCAGGCTAGCATAGAGCTAATGCCTAGGCTTTACCTCAACAGGCTAGCATGGAGCTAATGCCTAGGCTTTACCTCAACAGGCTAGCATAGAGCTAATGCCTAGGCTTTACCTCAACAGGCTAGCATGGAGCTAATGCCTAGGCTTTACCTCAACAGGCTAGCATGGAGCTAATGCCTAGGCTTCACCTCAGCAGGCTGGCATAGAGCTAACACAGTCTTGTAATGTTGTTATGATTACACTTTCACTGTCTAATACCACCTCTCTTCTGCATCCATCCATCCCTTTATCCATCCATCCCTCCATCCATCCCTCCATCCCTCCATCCATCCATCCATCCATCCATCCCTCCCTCCATCCCTCCCTCCATCCCTCCATCCCTCCCTCCCATCTCCCCATCCCATCCATCCCTCAGGTAATGCTGCCGTGGTTAAGCCGTCAGAGGTCAGCTCTCATTCAGCCAAGGTCATGGAGGAACTGCTCCCTCTCTACCTGGACAAGGTCACTTCACTAACGTCAAATCCCTATCAGATGCATGTGTACTCCTTTACAGTGCCTTCAGAAAGTATTCATACCCTTTGACCTATTCTACATTTACACCAACAGGCTCCTGAACAGCTTCTATCCCCAAGCCATAAGACTGCTAAATAGCTAACTAAATAGCTAACTAAATAGCTAACTAAATGGCTACACGGACTATCTGAGGTGTCCATTCAATTTTATTCATATTTTTTTACACTGTCTCTCTCTGTCAC
>NC_092106.1:47588889-47619383 GCF_045679555.1 Salvelinus alpinus
TAGAATTACAGAATGGGGCTTACACATACAAGTAGGCTAATTAATATTCCACTACTTGTTTGGCATTTGACCCAGAGTACAAGGAGTGGTATGTTAGCTCAGAACCGGTCTTGATTCCAGACTACTCGTACAGAACCTTTATCCGGCAATGCTACAATCAACTAAGATCTACGTCACGTCTGTTCTTAAAGTCAACAGCAGCAATTCACTTCAAAGTACAGTTCCGCTAAGATCGATTTAATTGTTTTATTTAACTAGGCAAGTCAGTTCAGAACAAATTTTTATTTACAATGACGGCCTACCGGGGAAACGGTGGGTTTTAACTGCCTTGTTCAGGGGCAGAACGACTGATTTTTACCTCGTCAGCTCGGGGATTCGATAGAACAATCTTTCGGTTATTGGCCCAATGCTCTAACCACTAGGCTACCTGCTGGTTACTGGCCCAACGCTCTAACCACTAGGCTACCTACTGGCCCAACGCTCTAACCACTAGGCTACCTACTGGTTACTGGCCCAACGCTCTAACCACTAGGCTACCTACTGGCCCAACGCTCTAACCACTAGGCTACCTGCTGACCCAACGCTCTAACCACTAGGCTACCTACTGGCCCAACGCTCTAACCACTAGGCTACCTACTGGCCCAACGCTCTAACCACTAGGCTACCTACTGGCCCAACGCTCTAACCACTAGGCTACCTACTGGCCCAACGCTCTAACCACTAGGCTACCTGCTGATTACTGGTCCAACGCTCTAACCACTAGGCTACCTAGTGGCCCAACGCTCTAACCACTAGGCTACCTACTGGTTACTGGCCCAACGCTCTAACCACTAGGCTACCTACTGGCCCAACGCTCTAACCACTAGGCTACCTGCTGATTACTGGCCCAACGCTCTAACCACTAGGCTACCTGCTGATTACTGGCCCAACGCTCTAACCACTAGGCTACCTGCTGATTACTGGCCCAACGCTCTAACCACTAGGCTACCTGCTGATTACTGGCCCAATGCTCTAACCACTAGGCTACCTGCTGATTACTGGCCCAACGCTCTAACCACTAGGCTACCTGCTGATTACTGGCCCAACGCTCTAACCACTAGGCTACCTGCTGATTACTGGCCCAACGCTCTGACCACTAGGCTACCTGCTGATTACTGGCCCAACGCTCTAACCACTAGGCTACCTGCCCCCCCCCCCTGTTCATAAAGAAGTCGACAGCAGCTGTAATTCACTCAGTGCCTGTAGAAAGTCGACACCCTCTTGAACTTGTTTTCCAACATATCTACACATCCTACTCCACATTTTCAAAGTAAAATACAATTCTAGAACTTTTTCCAAATTAAGAAAAACAAAAGCTGAAATATGATAATTGGTAATAACCCCCCTGAGTTAATACTTGATGCTCAGGCTCAGTACATTTGGTCGGGGATCATTAATGGACATTGTGATTTAAACCATGTTTCAGATTTTTTTTTAAGCAGATTTATGTCAGAACTGAGACTTGACCACTCAGGAACACTCAACAATGCTTTTGCATAAACATTTGTGTAATTGTCCCGTAGAAAAATACAACTGTAGAGACTGAGGTGGGGTTTTCCTCAAACTTTTTACCTGGGCTCTGCTCCTTTCATATTTATTTTCATCCTGACAAACTCCCAAGTCCCTGCCGGTGACAAGCATACCCATAACATGATGCTGCCACCACAATACTGGAAAATAGAGGGGAAAAAGTATAATTCCATCCATTTTTATATTAAGGAAAAACATTCAAGGGGGTGCCAACTTTCACTAGGCCCTATATCTGCATTTTAATGGTCTTTCGTTATAGTGTATTTTACCTTTGGGCTGGTGTTAGGAGTTTTATACGGACGACCCAAAGACTTTCGAGGACTACGGACGCATCATTAACCAGCGCCACTTCCAGAGGGTGATGTCACTGCTCGAGGGGAGCACTGTGGCCATCGGAGGAGACAGCGACCAGTTACAATGCTATATAGGTACGTTAACGAGGCCCCTGTAGGCTGTGTGTGTGTGTGTGTGTGTGTGTGAGTGAGTGTGTTATTTCTCATGTTTGTAGTATTCACGAGCCTTCCCTTTCCCCCCCTGCCCCTTTGTGTCTGCTCACTGTGTGTGTTATTTCTCAATGTGCGCGTGTGTCCAGCCCCCACGGTGCTGAAGGACGTGACAGGGGGCTCCAAGGTGATGCAAGAGGAGATCTTTGGTCCCCTGCTCCCCATTGTCACTGTTAGTGGAGTGGACGAGGCGATACAGTTCATCAATGAGAGAGAGAAGCCTCTGGCCCTCTACGTGTTCTCACCTGACAACAAGGTAAAGACCACAGAAGTAAAATCAAAGTTAAAGTCTGGAAGATTTAACTAATGACACTTTAACTAATGAAACATATCCATATTAATGAATATGACTTATGACCTACGTTAAATACTAAGTTAGTGTCTCCCTCTCTGTCTCTCTGTCTCTCCCCCTCTCTCTCCACCTCCCTCTCTCTCCACCTCCCTCCCTCTCTCTCCACCTCCCTCTCTCTCCACCTCCCTCTCTCTATCTCCCTCTCTATCTCCCCCTCCCTCTCCCCCTCCCTCCCCCTCTCTCTGTCTCCCTCCATCTCCCTCCCTCTCTCCATCTCTCTCCCTCCCTTTCCCACCCTCTCTGTCTCCCTCTCTCGCCACCTCCCTCTCTCCACCTCCCTCTCTCTCTCTACCTCTCTCTCTCCCTTTCTCCCCCTCTCTCCACCTCTCCCTCCCTCCCTCTCTCTCCACTTCCCTTTCTCTCCACCTCTCTTCACCCTTCTCCCCCTCTCTCTCCACCTCCCTCCCTCTCTCTCCACCTCCCTCCCTCTCTCTCTCTACCTCTCCCTCTATCTCTCCCCCTCTCTCCCTCCACCTCTAGTTGATCAGGAGGGTGATAGCAGAGACTTCTAGTGGGGCCCTAGTGGCCAATGACTGTCTGGTCCACTTCACTGTCAGCGCTCTCCCCTTCGGAGGGGTGGGTAAGTTAACACCAACACACACACACACACATATGATACTGATATGTGTGTTATGTGCGTGTCTTAATAGCACCCTTGTTAGTACCTACCTGACCTGACGTGTGTGTGTGTGTGTGTGTGTGTGTGTGTGTGTGTGTGTGTGTGTGTGTGTGTGTGTGTGTGTGTGTGTGTGTGTGTGTGTGTGTGTGTGTGTGTGTGTGTGTGTGTGTGTGTGTGTGTGTGTGTGTATTGAATTTTATTTCCCATTGTCCCTCCCTTCCCCAAGGTAACAGTGGAATGGGACGCTACCACAGCCAGCACGGCTTTGACCAGCTCAGCCACCTGCGTGCCTGTCTCATTAAGAAGCTCAACCTGGAGGATGCCAACGCCATGCGTTACCCGCCCCACACGGCTAAGAAGCTGGGCTGGGCACGCTTCTTCTTCCTGAAGCGGGTCAACCTGCGCCAGCTCAGACGCATGGCACTACTGGCCCTGTTCTCTGCCATGGCTGCCTTCGTAGTACAGGTGAGATAGATAGACTATAGTACAGGTCAGATAGACTATAGTACAGGTCAGATAGACTATAGTACAGGTCAGATAGACTATAGTACAGGTCAGATAGACTATAGTACAGGTCAGATAGACTAAAGTACAGGTCAGATAGACTATAGTACAGGTCAGATAGACTAAAGTACAGGTCAGATAGACTATAGTACAGGTCAGATAGACCATAGTACAGGTCAGATAGACCATAGTACAGGTCAGATAGACTATAGTACAGGTCAGATAGACTATAGTACAGGTCAGATAGACCATAGTACAGGTCAGATAGACTATAGTACAGGTCAGATAGACCATAGTACAGGTCAGATAGACTATAGTACAGGTCAGATAGACTAAAGTACAGGTCAGATAGACCATAGTACAGGTCAGATAGACTATAGTACAGGTCAGATAGACTATAGTACAGGTCAGATAGACCATAGTACAGGTCAGATAGATAGAATATAGTACAGGTCAGATAGATAGACTATAGTACAGGTCAGATAGATAGACTATAGTACCGGTCAGATAGACTATAGTACAGGTCAGATAGATAGACTATAGTACAGGTCAGATAGATAGACTATAGTACAGGTCAGATAGACTATAGTACAGGGCAGATAGATAGACTATAGTGCAGGTCAGATAGACTATAGTACAGGTCAGATAGACTATAGTACAGATAGATAGACCATAGTACAGGTCAGATAGATAGACTATAGTGCAGGTCAGATAGACTATAGTACAGGTCAGATAGATAGACTATAGTACAGGTCAGATAGATAGACTATAGTACAGGTCAGATAGACCATAGTACAGGTCAGATAGATAGACCGTAGTACAGGTCAGATAGACTATAGTACAGGTCAGATAGACTATAGTACAGGTCAGATAGACTATAGTACAGGTCAGATAGATAGACTACAGTATAGGTCAGATAGACTATAGTACAGGTCAGATAGATAGACTATAGTACAGGTCAGATAGATAGACTATAGTACAGGTCAGATAGACCATAGTACAGGTCAGATAGACCGTAGTACAGGTCAGATAGACTATAGTACAGGTCAGATAGACTATAGTACAGGTCAGATAGACTATAGTACAGGTCAGATAGATAGACTACAGTATAGGTCAGATAGACTATAGTATAGGTCAGATAGACTATAGTACCGGTCAGATAGACTATAGTACAGGTCAGAGACTATAGTACAGGTCAGATAGACTATAGTACAGGTCAGATAGATAGACTATAGTAGAGGTCAGATCGATAGACTATAGTACAGGTCAGATAGATAGACTATAGTACAGGTCAGATAGACTATAGTACAGGTCAGATAGACTATAGTACAGGTCAGATAGACTATAGTACAGGTCAGATAGACTATAGTACAGGTCAGATAGACTATAGTACAGGTCAGATAGACTATAGTACAGGTCAGATAGACTAAAGTACAGGTCAGATAGACTATAGTACAGGTCAGATAGACCATAGTACAGGTCAGATAGACTATAGTACAGGTCAGATAGACTATAGTACAGGTCAGATAGACTATAGTACAGGTCAGATAGACTATAGTACAGGTCAGATAGACTATAGTACAGGTCAGATAGACCATAGTACAGGTCAGATAGACTATAGTACAGGTCAGATAGACTAAAGTACAGGTCAGATAGACTAAAGTACAGGTCAGATAGACTATAGTACAGGTCAGATAGACCATAGTACAGGTCAGATAGACTATAGTACAGGTCAGATAGACTATAGTACAGGTCAGATAGACTATAGTACAGGTCAGATAGACCATAGTACAGGTCAGATAGATAGACTATAGTACAGGTCAGATAGATAGACTATAGTACAGGTCAGATAGATAGACTATAGTACCGGTCAGATAGATAGACTATAGTACAGGTCAGATAGATAGACTATAGTACAGGTCAGATAGACTATAGTACAGGGCAGATAGATAGACTATAGTGCAGGTCAGATAGACTATACTACAGGTCAGATAGACTATAGTATAGGTCAGATAGACTATAGTACAGGTCAGATAGACTATAGTACAGATAGATACACCATAGTACAGGTCAGATAGATAGACTATAGTGCAGGTCAGATAGACTATAGTACAGGTCAGATAGATAGACTATAGTACAGGTCAGATAGATAGACTATAGTACAGGTCAGATAGACCATAGTACAGGTCAGATAGATAGACCATAGTACAGGTCAGATAGATAGACCGTAGTACAGGTCAGATAGACTATAGTACAGGTCAGATAGACTATAGTACAGGTCAGATAGATAGACTATAGTACAGGTCAGATAGATAGACTATAGTACAGGTCAGATAGATAGACTATAGTACAGGTCAGATAGATAGACTATAGTACAGGTCAGATAGACCATAGTACAGGTCAGATAGACCATAGTACAGGTCAGATAGACTATAGTACAGGTCAGATAGATAGACTATAGTACAGGTCAGATAGATAGACTATAGTACAGGTCAGATAGACTACAGTATAGGTCAGATAGACTATAGTATAGGTCAGATAGACTATAGTACAGGTCAGATAGACTATAGTACAGGTCAGATAGACTATAGTACCGGTCAGATAGACTATAGTACAGGTCAGAGACTATAGTACAGGTCAGATAGACTATAGTACAGGTCAGATAGACTAAAGTACAGGTCAGATAGACTAAAGTACAGGTCAGATAGACTATAGTACAGGTCAGATAGACCATAGTACAGGTCAGATAGACTATAGTACAGGTCAGATAGACTATAGTACAGGTCAGATAGACTATAGTACAGGTCAGATAGACTATAGTACAGGTCAGATAGATAGACTATAGTACAGGTCAGATAGACTACAGTATAGGTCAGATAGACTATAGTATAGGTCAGATAGACTATAGTACAGGTCAGATAGATAGACTATAGTACAGGTCAGATAGACTATAGTACCGGTCAGATAGACTATAGTACAGGTCAGAGACTATAGTACAGGTCAGATAGACTATAGTACAGGTCAGATAGATAGACTATAGTACAGGTCAGATAGATAGACTATAGTAGAGGTCAGATCGATAGACTATAGTACAGGTCAGATAGATAGACTATAGTACAGGTCAGATAGATAGACTGTAGTACAGGTCAGATAGATAGACTATAGTACAGGTCAGATAATTAGACTATAGTAGAGGTCAGATAGACCATCGTACAGGTCAGATAGATAGACCATAGTACAGGTCAGATATATATACTATAGTACAGGTCAGATAGATGGACTATAGTAGAGGTCAGATAGACCATAGTACAGGTCAGATAGATAGACCATAGTACAGGTCAGATAGACTATAGTACAGGTCAGATAGACTATAGTACAGGTCAGATAGACTATAGTACAGGTCAGATAGACTATAGTACAGGTCAGATAGATATACTATAGTAGAGGTCAGATAGATAGACTATAGTACAGGTCAGATAGACTATAGTACAGGTCAGATAGACTATAGTACAGGTCAGATAGACTAAAGTACAGGTCAGATAGACTATAGTACAGGTCAGATAGACCATAGTACAGGTCAGATAGACTATAGTACAGGTCAGATAGACTATAGTACAGGTCAGATAGACCATAGTACAGGTCAGATAGATAGACTATAGTACAGGTCAGATAGACCATAGTACAGGTCAGATAGATAGACCGTAGTACAGGTCAGATAGACTATAGTACAGGTCAGATAGACTATAGTACAGGTCAGATAGACTATAGTACAGGTCAGATAGACTATAGTACAGGTCAGATAGATAGACTATAGTACAGGTCAGATAGATAGACTATAGTACAGGTCAGATAGATAGACTATAGTACAGGTCAGATAGATAGACTATAGTACAGGTCAGATAGATAGACTATAGTACAGGTCAGATAGATAGACTATAGTACAGGTCAGATAGACCATAGTACAGGTCAGATAGACCATAGTACAGGTCAGATAGATAGACTATAGTACAGGTCAGATAGATAGACTACAGTATAGGTCAGATAGACTATAGTATAGGTCAGATAGACTATAGTACAGGTCAGATAGATAGACTATAGTACAGGTCAGATAGATAGACTATAGTACAGGTCAGATAGACTATAGTACAGGTCAGAGACTATAGTACAGTTCAGATAGACTATAGTACAGGTCAGATAGATAGACTATAGTACAGGTCAGATAGATAGACTATAGTAGAGGTCAGATCGATAGACTATAGTACAGGTCAGATAGATAGACTATAGTACAGGTCAGATAGATAGACTATAGTACAGGTCAGATAGATAGACTATAGTACAGGTCAGATAATTAGACTATAGTAGAGGTCAGATAGACCATCGTACAGGTCAGATAGATAGACCATAGTACAGGTCAGATATATATACTATAGTACAGGTCAGATAGATGGACTATAGTAGAGGTCAGATAGACCATAGTACAGGTCAGATAGATAGACCATAGTACAGGTCAGATAGACTATAGTACAGGTCAGATAGACTATAGTACAGGTCAGATAGACTATAGTACAGGTCAGATAGATATACTATAGTAGAGGTCAGATAGATAGACTATAGTACAGGTCAGATAGACTATAGTACAGGTCAGATAGACTATAGTACAGGTCAGATAGATCGACTATAGTACAGGTCAGATAGATCGACTATAGTACAGGTCAGATAGATAGACTATAGTACAGGTCAGATAGATAGACCGTAGTACAGGTCAGATAGACTATAGTACAGGTCAGATAGATAGACTATAGTACAGGTCAGATAGATAGACTGTAGTACAGGTCAGATAGATAGACCGTAGTACAGGTCAGATAGACTATAGTACAGGTCAGATAGATAGACTATAGTACAGGTCAGATAGATAGACTATAGTACAGGTCAGATAGACTAAAGTACAGGTCAGATAGACTATAGTACAGGTCAGATAGACCATAGTACAGGTCAGATAGACTATAGTACAGGTCAGATAGACCATAGTACAGGTCAGATAGATATACTATAGTAGAGGTCAGATAGATAGACTATAGTACAGGTCAGATAGATAGACTATAGTACAGGTCAGATAGACTATAGTACAGGTCAGATAGACTATAGTACAGGTCAGATAGACTATAGTACAGGTCAGATAGACTATAGTACAGGTCAGATAGACTATAGTACAGGTCAGATAGATAGACTATAGTACAGGTCAGATAGACCATAGTACAGGTCAGATAGATAGACTATAGTACAGGTCAGATAGATAGACTATAGTACCGGTCAGATAGACTATAGTACAGGTCAGATAGATAGACTATAGTACAGGTCAGATAGACTATAGTACAGGTCAGATAGACTATAGTACAGGTCAGATAGACTATAGTACAGGTCAGATAGACTATAGTACAGGTCAGATAGACTATAGTACAGGTCAGATAGACTATAGTACAGGTCAGATAGACTATAGTACAGGTCAGATAGATAGACTATAGTACAGGTCAGATAGATAGACTATAGTACAGGTCAGATAGACTATAGTACAGGTCAGATAGACTATAGTACAGGTCAGATAGACTATAGTACAGGTCAGATAGATAGACTATAGTACAGGTCAGATAGATAGACTATAGTACAGGTCAGATAGACTATAGTACAGGTCAGATAGACTATAGTACAGGTCAGATAGACTATAGTACAGGTCAGATAGACTATAGTACAGGTCAGATAGACTATAGTACAGGTCAGATAGACTATAGTACAGGTCAGATAGATAGACTATAGTACAGGTCAGATAGACCATAGTACAGGTCAGATAGATAGACTATAGTACAGGTCAGATAGATAGACTATAGTACCGGTCAGATAGACTATAGTACAGGTCAGATAGATAGACTATAGTACAGGTCAGATAGATAGACTATAGTGCAGGTCAGATAGACTATACTACAGGTCAGATAGACTATAGTAGAGGTGACTATAGTACAGGTCAGATAGATAGACTATAGTACAGGTCAGATAGATAGACTATAGTACAGGTCAGATAGACCATAGTACAGGTCAGATAGATAGACCGTAGTACAGGTCAGATAGACTATAGTACAGGTCAGATAGACTATAGTACAGGTCAGATAGATAGACTATAGTACAGGTCAGATAGATAGACTATAGTACAGGTCAGATAGATAGACTATAGTACAGGTCAGATAGATAGACTATAGTACAGGTCAGATAGATAGACTATAGTACAGGTCAGATAGATAGACTATACTACAGGTCAGATAGACCATAGTACAGGTCAGATAGACTATAGTACAGGTCAGATAGATAGACTATAGTACAGGTCAGATAGACTATAGTACAGGTCAGATAGATAGACTACAGTATAGGTCAGATAGACTATAGTACAGGTCAGATAGACTATAGTACAGGTCAGATAGATAGACTATAGTACAGGTCAGATAGACTATAGTACTGGTCAGATAGACTATAGTACAGGTCAGATAGACTATAGTACAGGTCAGATAGACTATAGTACAGGTCAGATAGACTATAGTACAGGTCAGATAGACTATAGTAGAGGTCAGATAGATAGACTATAGTACATAGTACAGGTAGACTATAGACTATAGTACAGGTCAGATAGACTATAGTACAGGTCAGATAGATAGACTATAGTAGAGGTCAGATAGATAGACTATAGTACAGGTCAGATAGATAGACTATAGTACAGGTCAGATAGATAGACTGTAGTACAGGTCAGATAGATAGACTATAGTACAGGTCAGATAGATAGACTATAGTACAGGTCAGATAGATAGACTGTAGTACAGGTCAGATAGATAGACTATAGTACAGGTCAGATAGATGGACTATAGTAGAGGTCAGATAGACCATAGTACAGGTCAGATAGATAGACCATAGTACAGGTAAGATAGATATACTATAGTAGAGGTCAGATAGATAGACTATAGTACAGGTCAGATAGATAGACTATAGTACAGGTCAGATAGACTATAGTACAGGTCAGATAGACTATAGTACAGGTAAGATAGACTATAGTACAGGTCAGATAGATCGACTATAGTACAGGTCAGATAGATAGACTGTAGTACAGGTCAGATAGATAGACTGTAGTACAGGTCAGATAGACTATAGTACAGGTCAGATAGATAGACTATAGTACAGGTCAGATAGATAGACTGTAGTACAGGTCAGATAGATAGACTATAGTACAGGTCAGATAGATAGACTATAGTAGAGGTCAGATAGACCATCGTACAGGTCAGATAGATAGACTATAGTACAGGTCAGATAGATAGACTATAGTACAGGTCAGATAGATAGACTGTAGTACAGGTCAGACAGATAGACCGTAGTACAGGCCAGATAGATAGACTGTAGTACAGGCCAGATAGATAGACTATAGTACAGGCCAGATAGATAGACTGTAGTACAGGCCATATAGATAGACTGTAGTACAGGCCATATAGATAGACTGTAGTACAGGCCAGATAGATAGACTGTAGTACAGGCCAGATAGATAGACTGTAGTACAGGCCAGATAGATAGATAGACTGTAGTACAGGCCAGATAGATAGATAGACTATAGTACAGGCCAGATAGATAGATAGACTATAGTACAGGTCAGATAGATAGACTATAGTACAGGTCAGATAGATAGACTATAGTACAGGTCAGATAGATAGACTATAGTACAGGTCAGATAGATAGACTATAGTACAGGTCAGATAGATAGACTATAGTACAGGTCAGATAGACCATAGTACAGGTCAGATAGATAGACTATAGTACAGGTCAGATAGATAGACCATAGTACAGGTCAGATAGATAGACTATAGTACAGGTCAGATAGATAGATAGACTATAGTACAGGTCAGATAGATAGACTATAGTACAGGTCAGATAGATGGACTATAGTACAGGTCAGATAGACCATAGTACAGGGCAGATAGATAGACTATAGTACAGGTCAGATAGACTATAGTACAGGTCAGATAGATAGACTATAGTACAGGTCAGATAGATAGACTATAGTACAGGTCAGATAGATAGACTATAGTACAGGTCAGATAGATAGACTATAGTACAGGTCAGATAGACTATAGTACAGGTCAGATAGACTATAGTACAGGTCAGATAGACTATAGTACAGGTCAGATAGACCATAGTACAGGTCAGATAGATAGACCATAGTACAGGTCAGATAGATAGACTATAGTACAGGTCAGATAGATAGACTATAGTACAGGTCAGATAGATAGACTATAGTACAGGTCAGATATACCATAGTACAGGTCAGATAGATAGACTATAGTACAGGTCAGATAGATAGACCATAGTACAGGTCAGATAGATATACTATAGTACAGGTCAGATAGATAGACTATAGTACAGGTCAGATAGATAGACTATAGTACAGGTCAGATAGATAGACTATAGTACAGGTCAGATAGACTATAGTACAGGTCAGATAGATAGACTATAGTACAGGTCAGATAGATAGACCATAGTACAGGTCAGATAGATATACTATAGTACAGGTCAGATAGATAGACTATAGTACAGGTCAGATAGATAGACTATAGTACAGGTCAGATAGATAGACTATAGTACAGGTCAGATAGATAGACTATAGTACAGGTCAGATAGATAGACTATAGTACAGGTCAGATAGATAGACTATAGTACAGGTCAGATAGATAGACTATAGTACAGGTCAGATAGATAGACTATAGTACAGGTCAGATAGATAGACTATAGTACAGGTCAGATAGATAGACTATAGTACAGGTCAGATAGATAGACCATAGTACAGGTCAGATAGACCATAGTACAGGTCAGATAGATAGACTATAGTACAGGTCAGATAGACTATAGTACCGGTCAGATATTTAATTGAAATAATTTTCAAAATGTTTTTCAATGGTAATTAGACCATATCCCCAAGGTGTCATGTACATGTTAATAAGCCTCCAATCACAAGTTGATCAAAAAATCTCTAAGTGTTGGGAGATGTAAAATTGAGGACGCAAGACTTAATACATTTAACTAGGCAAGTCAGTTAAATGTATAGTACAGGTCAGATAGATAGACTATAGTACAGGTCAGATAGATAGACTATAGTACAGGTCAGATAGATAGACTATAGTACAGGTCAGATAGATAGACTATAGTACAGGTCAGATAGATAGACTATAGTACAGGTCAGATAGATAGACCATAGTACAGGTCAGATAGATATACTATAGTACAGGTCAGATAGACCGTAGTACAGGCCAGATAGATAGACTGTAGTACAGGCCAGATAGATAGACTATAGTACAGGCCAGATAGATAGACTGTAGTACAGGCCATATAGATAGACTGTAGTACAGGCCAGATAGATAGACTGTAGTACAGGCCAGATAGATAGACTGTAGTACAGGCCAGATAGATAGATAGACTGTAGTACAGGCCAGATAGATAGATAGACTATAGTACAGGCCAGATAGATAGATAGACTATAGTACAGGTCAGATAGATAGACTATAGTACAGGTCAGATAGATAGACTATAGTACAGGTCAGATAGATAGACTATAGTACAGGTCAGATAGATAGACTATAGTACAGGTCAGATAGATAGACTATAGTACAGGTCAGATAGATATACTATAGTACAGGTCAGATAGATAGACTATAGTACAGGTCAGATAGATAGACCATAGTACAGGTCAGATAGATAGACTATAGTACAGGTCAGATAGATAGATAGACTATAGTACAGGTCAGATAGATAGACTATAGTACAGGTCAGATAGATAGACTATAGTACAGGTCAGATAGATGGACTATAGTACAGGTCAGATAGACTATAGTACAGGTCAGATAGATAGACTATAGTACAGGTCAGATAGACTATAGTACAGGTCAGATAGACCATAGTACAGGGCAGATAGATAGACTATAGTACAGGTCAGATAGACTATAGTACAGGTCAGATAGATAGACTATAGTACAGGTCAGATAGATAGACTATAGTACAGGTCAGATAGACTATAGTACAGGTCAGATAGACTATAGTACAGGTCAGATAGACTATAGTACAGGTCAGATAGACTATAGTAGAGGTCAGATAGACCATAGTACAGGTCAGATAGATAGACCATAGTACAGGTCAGATAGATAGACTATAGTACAGGTCAGATAGATAGACTATAGTACAGGTCAGATAGATAGACTATAGTACAGGTCAGATAGATAGACTATAGTACAGGTCAGATAGATAGACTATAGTACAGGTCAGATAGATAGACCATAGTACAGGTCAGATAGATATACTATAGTACAGGTCAGATAGATAGACTATAGTACAGGTCAGATAGATAGACTATAGTACAGGTCAGATAGATAGACTATAGTACAGGTCAGATAGATAGACTATAGTACAGGTCAGATAGACTATAGTACAGGTCAGATAGATAGACCATAGTACAGGTCAGATAGATATACTATAGTACAGGTCAGATAGATAGACTATAGTACAGGTCAGATAGATAGACTATAGTACAGGTCAGATAGATAGACTATAGTACAGGTCAGATAGATAGACTATAGTACAGGTCAGATAGACTATAGTACAGGTCAGATAGACTATAGTACAGGTCAGATAGACTATAGTACAGGTCAGATAGATAGACTATAGTACAGGTCAGATAGATAGACTATAGTACAGGTCAGATAGATAGACCATAGTACAGGTCAGATAGATATACTATAGTACAGGTCAGATAGACCATAGTACAGGTCAGATAGATAGACTATAGTACAGGTCAGATAGACTATAGTACCGGTCAGATATTTAATTGAAATAATTTTGTTAATAATAATAATGTTATAATAATAATAATAATGTTTTTCAATGGTAATTAGACCATATCCCCAAGGTGTCATGTACATGTTAATAAGCCTCCAATCACAAGTTGATCAAAAAATCTCTAAGTGTTGGGAGATGTAAAATTGAGGACGCAAGACTTAATACATTTAACTAGGCAAGTCAGTTAAGAACATATTCTTATTTACAATGACGGCCTACCAGGGAACAACTGCCTTGTTCAGGGGCAGAATGACAGATTTTTACCTCGTCAGCTCGGGGATTCGATCCAGCAACCTTTCGGTTACTGGCCCAACGCTCTAACCACAAGGCTACCCTGCCGCCCCAAACTATAAACTCAGATTTCAAAATACAGGCTTACAATAGATCCTCTTAACTGTTGTTCCCTTGTTTATCAGGGGGGTTTAGACTGAGTTAGCTAACAGGCCTTCCTGCTCTAGTTTTTAATCAATGGTTTAGAGAGCCAATGGCACCCTATTCCCTATGTAGTGCACTACGTTTGACTAGGCCCTGGTCAAAAGTAGTGCACTACATAGGGAATAGGGTGCCATTCTGGACACATCCCATAAGTGGATCCTACGAAACAGTTGAGATCCCTACAATAGATCCCTGTCTTAGCTCCGCTGGTCACTACAGCCCCTCCTACTTAAATACCATAGTGGCCTGTGTGAGGGCAGAGGGAGGGACTGGAGCGTCTCGGTCCTGACTGGTTTAAATAACGAGAACCTCTCGGCGACCGGGCAGATATAGGGTCCGTCACAAATGGCACACTGTTCCCTATGTAGTGCACTACTTTTGACCAGGGCCTAGTCAAAAGTAGTGTACTATATAGGGAATATGGTGCCATTTAGGACGCTGACATAGAAGTTTGTTGTGTGTCCCACTAACTGACTCATACTCAATTCAAATGTTATTGGTCACACACACATGGTTAGCAGATGTTATTGGTCACGTACACATGGTTAACAGATGTTATTGGTCACACACACATGGTTAGCAGATGTTATTGGTCACGTACACATGGTTAGCAGATGTTATTGGTCACGTACACATGGTTAGCAGATGTTATTGGTCACATACACATGGTTAGCAGATGTTATTGGTCACACACACATGGTTAGCAGATGTTATTGGTCACACACACATGGTTAGCAGATGTTATTGGTCACGTACACATGGTTAGCAGATGTTAATGCGAGTGTAGCGAACTGCAGCTTGTTGGCTGAATAATGTGTTTTTCTAGAATACGTAGTTTATGTTGTCAACGGTTCTATTTTTTACAAATGAAAACAGTTTATTAAATACGATTTAAATTATTATCTCGAAAGAAACCCAGCTATTGTTATTCAATGAGCTATTTGTGTGTCTAAATGCTAACTGAGTGCTTCTATTTTGTCTCTTGAATCCATCCTGGAAAGTACATTTTCACAGAGATGATGGCAAGATACATTCTGCGAACATTCCCTCTCTTAACTCCCACAGCTCCATAGAATGGGGTCCGTTCCAAATTACACCCTATTCTCTACATAGTGCACTTCTTTTGGGTCAGGGCCCATAGAGCTCTGGTCAAAAGTAGTGCACTATATAGGGAATAGGTTGACATTGTGGACAGAACCCTTGTGCTCCCAACACAAGAATGGCTTTGTCTCCTTCAGACAATGTTTGGTGTTGTTGAGGAAATCTAACCAACACAACACTAGAAACATGATCTATGGCCCCCTTTAATTACCCAGCGTGCATCATTCTCCTTCACTAAATAAGGCCTTTGTTTTTTGGTCCTCCTGTACCTCTACACATATCTGTCTTTGTAATTTGCTGTGTCACCGTTGATTGCCATATTCATTGTTGTCCTGTTTGTGAAAAGTGATGATGGGAGACATTTTGTGTTTCTTGCAGAGGTTCCTGCGGTGATGCTGATGTGGGGAAACTGTACGTGAGGCTCCACCATCTTGGACCCTGATTTAGACTTGTAGTGCTCGGGCAACAGTTATGGCTCGGTGTCAGTCATAAACATAGCAAAATTGCAATAGTTCATTTTAAATCACAATTATTTAACTGTTTTTAAAAACAAGGGTTATGAACCATTAATCATTTTAGAGGTGTTTATGATGCCAGTAAACCTGTATATTTGAGGTTATTTTTAATTTCATATCGTGTCCTACACATTTCATCTCTGTTGCACTGTTGCAAATGGATTCTAACCTCAATGGAAGACTGAGTACCATGCATTTGCATTTTCCTAAAGGAGTGCAACTGTTTTGTAATGTAAAGAATGTGCCTCTTGTTGTACTCGTTTTTATACTGATTATGTCAACAGTACTTTTATGTTTAGTATGAAAAGAAAAGTTGCCTGCGTTATGTTACTGTATAACATTAACAATGAGATGTCTTCCACAGTCGTCAGTTTGTTGTATTTAAGATATTAAAATGACATTTAGGCTTAGCTGTGAAATAATATATAATAAGACCGAGAAGAGTTATTCATTTCAAATAAAAAATTATCTTGTTTCTGGGTATTTATTACACTTCTTTTATGTCACTTTTACATTTTATTTTTTAGCAAAAAAATAAATTATAAGCCATTCTGGTATTTTACTGGTGTGACTTGATTAATAAAATTCTGGGACATTGTAGGACTAAACATATGGCCATTTTGTAGCTCAGTTTTTTTTATTTGTAAAAATGCAACAACAAAAAAACGTCTGCCTAGTTATTAGTGACGTCTGATGGGGTAAACCGGATACCATCCGTAGCCTGGTGCGATGAACGTTAAATGTGCGGTCATGTGCCTCCCACGGTCACGTCAGTGAGGCGGGAACAAGGACAGACTGTATCGTACGGTGGTATAATGCTGTTCATCTCGTTGGTTATGCACCAATATTTTTGCACAGGATAGGAACGTTTCTGATAACTTTTTTTTTTTAACACTGCCAGCGGTGATTTCACTACTTGGATAAATCGGGATAAATTAATTTCGTCCATTGTTGCTCCAGATTGATGCTTTCATTCACGTGTGAGTATGGAACATTATTGTTTAGATGTATCCAACAGACAAAATACTGTATGTAGTCTATCACAGTAATTACAACGTTCATTAGCCTGTTATTTCAGTTGTATACAGTTTTAGAATTGACAACCTACCAACTAATAATTCTAAAGTCATATTTTATAACCGAGGTAAAGTTTATATCCACACATTCGGACATTCAACAGACATTCGCCAAAAGCCATTTAAAAATGTACAAATCAATAACTAATTCACCGTTTTGTCACAGAATCATCAAACTAGATATGATTTATTCTATAAATGTCTAGCATACTTTTACAACCTTTGTTTTGAGTCGAAATTCCAGTTTTGACTTGATAGAAATACATAAAATCTCAAATATTGCATTTAAAGATGAAGAAATCAATAACTAATTCAGTGATTGTCGCAGAAAAAAAGTGAAAATATGCATTTATTTGCAATAACTTGAAAGAAATGTTCATTTCAAGTGCAATTTGTTCTACATGAAGTCAGACAATGACATTACGTTGTACAATGTTTACATTACGTTGTACAATGTTTACAGTCTTAAATTGTATGCCAAATCAATGTTTGCATTGTTAGTGCAACAGTTGCACATTTTAAAGAAGTTGCAAGGCACAACAGTCATTTATTTATATGTCTCTAATTTAACAGCAAAGAGCCCCCTTCCAATCATTTTCTATTTTGGCTTTGTTGAAGTCCTTCTTTGTCATCCCCAGACAAGCTGAATGGTACCATCTCCTGAGGTAATAGATTCAACTGTTCAACACTTATAGTCAAATGTTTAACACCCCTGTTATTCCCAGAGCACATTCTGGAAAGTCTATAGATACAGTGGTCACTTTATTAGGTACAACCCCCCTATGCACCTGGAGCAGCGTGAATTCAGATCTGTTGATGAAACTGGGAAAGGAGATAGACTGTCCAGTGTCTGTGGTCTTTTGTCCATCTTAATGTTTTCTTTTTATTGGCCAGTCTGAGATATGGCTTTTTCTTTGCAACTCTTCCTAGATGGCTAGCATCCCGGAGTCGCCTCTTCACTGTTGACGTTGAGACTGGTGTTTTGTGGGTACTATTTAATGAAGCTGCCAGGACTTGTGAGGCGTCTGTTTCTCAAACTAGACACTCTAATGTACTTGTCCTCTTGCTCAGTTGTGCACCGGGGCCTCCCACTCCTCTTTCTGTTCTGGTTAGAGCCAGTTTGCGCTGTTCTTTGAAGGAAGTAGTACACAGCGTTGTACGAGATCTTCAGTTTCTTGGCAATTTCACGCATGGAATAGCCTTCATTTCTCAGAACAAGAATAGACTGACGAGTTTCAGAAGAAAGGTCTTTGTTTCTGGCCATTTTGAGCCTGTATTCGAACCCACAAATGCTGATGCTCCAGATATTCAACTTGTCTAAAGAAGGCCAGTTTTATTGCTTCTTTAATCAGGACAACAGTTTTCAGCTGTGCTAACATAATTACAAAAGAGTTTTCTAATGATCAATTAGCCTTTTAAAATGATACATTTGGATTAGCTAACACAACGTGCCATTGGAACACAGGACTGATGGTTGCTGATAATGACCCTCTGGAGTGGGTCGAGAGTTTCAAGTTCCTTGGTGTCCACATCACCAACAAACTGTCATGGTCCAAACATACCAAGACAGTCGTGAAGAGGGCACAACAAAACCTTTTCTCCCTCAGGAGACTGAAAAGATATGGCATGGGCCCACAGATCCTCCAAAGGTTCTACAGCTGCACCATCGAGAGCATCCTGACCGGTTGCATCACCGCCTGGTATAGCAACTGCTTGGCATCTGACCGTAAGGCGCTACAGAGGGTAGTGTGAACGGCCCAGTATATCACTGGGGCCAAGCTTCCTGCCATCCAGGACCTCTATAAAAGGCAGTGTCAGAGGAAAGCCCATAAAATTGTCAGAGACTCCAGTCACCCAAGTTATAGACTGTTTTCTCTGCTACCGCACGGCAAGCGGTACCGGAGCGCCAAGTCTAGGACCAAAAGGCTCCTCAACAGCTTCTACCCCCAAGCCATTAGACTGCTGAACAATTCATAAAAATCGCCACCGGACAATTTACATTGTGGTCTGGTGACAGGTATCTGTATCTGTACTGTACAGGTGTGGTGACAGGTATCTGTATCTGTACTGTACAGGTGTGGTGACAGGTAGCTGTATCTGTACTGTACAGGTGTGGTCTGGTGACAGGTAGCTGTATCTGTACTGTACAGGTGTGGTGTGGTGACAGGTATCTGTATCTGTACTGTACAGGTGTGGTGACAGGTATCTGTATCTGTACTGTACAGGTGTGGTGACAGGTAGCTGTATCTGTACTGTACAGGTGTGGTGACAGGTATCTGTATCTGTACTGTACAGGTGTGGTGACAGGTAGCTGTATCTGTACTGTACAGGTGTGGTGACAGGTATCTGTATCTGTACTGTACAGGTGTGGTCTGGTGACAGGTAGCTGTATCTGTACTGTACAGGTGTGGTGACAGGTATCTGTATCTGTACTGTACAGGTGTGGTGACAGGTTGCTGTATCTGTACTGTACAGGTGTGGTCTGGTGACAGGTAGCTGTATCTGTACTGTACAGGTGTGGTGTGGTGACAGGTATCTGTATCTGTACTGTACAGGTGTGGTGACAGGTATCTGTATCTGTACTGTACAGGTGTGGTGACAGGTTGCTGTATCTGTACTGTACAGGTGTGGTCTGGTGACAGGTAGCTGTATCTGTACTGTACAGGTGTGGTGTGGTGACAGGTATCTGTATCTGTACTGTACAGGTGTGGTGACAAGTTGCTGTATCTGTACTGTACAGGTGTGGTCTGGTGACAGGTAGCTGTATCTGTACTGTACAGGTGTGGTGTGGTGACAGGTATCTGTATCTGTACTGTACAGGTGTGGTGACAGGTATCTGTATCTGTACTGTACAGGTGTGGTGACAGGTATCTGTATCTGTACTGTACAGGTGTGGTGTGGTGACAGGTATCTGTATCTGTACTGTACAGGTGTGGTGACAGGTAGCTGTATCTGTACTGTACAGGTGTGGTGACAGGTAGCTGTATCTGTACTGTACAGGTGTGGTGTGGTGACAGGTAGCTGTATCTGTACTGTACAGGTGTGGTGTGGTGACAGGTATCTGTATCTGTACTGTACAGGTGTGGTGACAGGTATCTGTATCTGTACTGTACAGGTGTGGTGTGGTGACAGGTAGCTGTATCTGTACTGTACAGGTGTGGTGTGGTGACAGGTAGCTGTATCTGTACTGTACAGGTGTGGTCTGGTGACAGGTAGCTGTATCTGTACTGTACAGGTGTGGTCTGGTGACAGGTAGCTGTATCTGTACTGTACAGGTGTGGTGACAGGTATCTGTATCTGTACTGTACAGGTGTGGTGTGGTGACAGGTAGCTGTATCTGTACTGTACAGGTGTGGTGACAGGTATCTGTATCTGTACTGTACAGGTGTGGTGTGGTGACAGGTAGCTGTATCTGTACTGTACAGGTGTGGTCTGGTGACAGGTAGCTGTATCTGTACTGTACAGGTGTGGTCTGGTGACAGGTAGCTGTATCTGTACTGTACAGGTGTGGTCTGGTGACAGGTAGCTGTATCTGTACTGTATGGGTGTGATCTGGTGACAGGTAGCTGTATCTGTACTGTATGGGTGTGATCTGGTGACATGTAGCTGTATCTGTACAGGTGTGGTGTGGTGACAGGTACTCTGTGTACTCTGTGTCTGTCGGTCTGTCTATCCAGGTGTGTGCTGGTGACACTTTTCCATGGAGATGCAGGTGGTGCAGCGGGCCAGGGAGACCTTCCTTACCGGGAGGTCGCGACCCCTGGAGTTCAGAGTTCAGCAGCTCAAGTCCCTCCAGAGGATGATCACAGACAGACAGGGAGAGATCGCCACCGCCCTCAAACAGGACATCAACAGGGTAAAATCTTCGCACGGGACTTATCAGGGTTTGGGGTCAATTCAAAATTGAATACAAACAATTCAGGAAGTAAAGTGAAATTGCCCGTCAAAAGTAGAGCGTATTGTTCCATTTGGAACGCGTCCTATATCTCACATCAATGAACCTCACTTTGTATTCCACAGAGCCAGTACGACACCCCGCTGTTGGAGCTGATCGGCCTGGAGAATGAGATCAGCCTGGCTGTGTCGAAGCTGGCGCAGTGGGCTGCTCCTCGGGCAGTAGAGAAGAGCCTCCTCACCATCCGAGACCAGGTACAGTATGGACGACGTATCATTGAACTACATCAGTCCTTTACAGCAGCCATTTACACTTAACTACTCTCCTAGAAAGAGGGTCCTACGGCTGTCCCCATGGGGAGAAGCATTTGAACAACCCCTCCCACAGAGGGTTCTATATGAAACCCAAAAGGGTTCTCAAAGGGTTCTTCAAAGGGTTCTCCCCATGGGGACAGCTGAAGGACATTTTTGGAACCATTTTTTTCTAGGAGTATATATATGTAAACCATTTAGCCACTGACTGAGAGGATTAGTAAAGTTTCATATCATTGAAGGTGTACATCCAGCCGGAGCCTCTGGGGGTGATCCTCATCATCGGGGCCTGGAACTACCCCTGGGCCCTCACCTTGCAGCCCCTGGTCGGGGCCATCGCTGCTGGTATGACCCCAGGTTTATCTTTCCCCTCTATTCCTATTCCTCCAGAGCTGGGTTTATTTTCAGCGTTACCTTACATAGTAAACTGTCATGGTCAAAACATATAGTTTCAATGGTTGTAAAGATGGGGAGAGGTCTGTCTGTAATAAAGAGATGCTCCGCTTTTTTGACACCACTGCAGGATCTAGTTTTGTCTAATATTGATTATTTGTCCCGTCGTGTGGTCCAGTGTGGCAAGGAAAGACGTAGCTACGTTGCAGCTGACTCAGGTCAGAGCGGCACGTTTTGCTCTTCATTGTAATCAGAGGGCTGATATAAATACTATGTATGCCAGTCTCTCTTGGATAAGAGTTGAGGAGAGACTGACTGCATCACTTTTTCTTTTTATAAGAAATAGACAATGTGTTGAGAATCCCAAATTGTTGGCATAGTCAACTTACACACAGCTCTGACACACACACTTATCCCACCAGACATGCCACCAGGGGTCTTTTCACAGTCCCTAAATCCAGAACAATCCTCCCTTAGTTCTTCAGCCTACTCCTCCCTTAGTTCTTCAGCTCTCCTCCCTTAGTTCTTCAGCCTCCCCCTCCCTTAGTTCTTCAGCTGTCCCCTCCCTTAGTTCTTCAGCTGTCCCCTCCCTTAGTTCTTCAGCTGCCCCCTCCCTCAGTTCTTCAGCTGTCTCCTCCCTCAGTTCTTCAGCTGTCCCCTCCCTTAGTTCTTCAGCTGTCCCTTAGTTCTTCCCTTAGTTCTTCAGCTGTTCCTCCCTTAGTTCTTTAGCTGTCCCCTCCCTCAGTTCTTCAGCTGTCTCCTCCCTTAGTTATTCAGCTGTCTCCTCCCTTAGTTCTTCAGCTGGCTCCTCCCTTAGTTCTTCAGCTGTCTCCTCCCTTAGTTCTTCAGCTGTGTCCTCCCTTAGTTCTTCAGCTGTCTCCTCCCTTAGTTCTTCAGCTGTCTCCTCCCTTAGTTCTTCAGCTGTCTCCTCCCTTAGTTCTTCAGCTGTCTCCTCCCTTAGTTCTTCAGCTGGCCCCTCCCTTAGTTCTTCAGCTGTCTCCTCCCTTAGTTCTTCAGCTGTCTCCTCCCTTAGTTCTTCAGCTGGCTCCTCCCTTAGTTCTTCAGCTGTCTCCTCCCTTAGTTCTTCAGCTGTCTCCTCCCTTAGTTATTCAGCTGTCTCCTCCCTTAGTTCTTCAGCTGTCTCCTCCCTTAGTTCTTCAGCTGTCTCCTCCCTTAGTTCTTCAGCTGTCCCCTCCCTTAGTTCTTCAGCTGTCCCCTCCCTTAGTTCTTCAGCTGTCCCCTCCCTTAGTTCTTCAGCTGTCCCCTCCCTCAGTTCTTCAGCTGTCTCCTCCCTTAGTTCTTCACTCTTGCTTCCTCTGTGTAGTTATATAACTATCTAACTATCTAATAGTTGTCTATTATTCAGCTATATCTCTACATCCCTCATAGACATGCACGCAGACACACACACACACCACAGGAGGTTTGTGGCACTTTAATTGGAGAGGACGGGCTCATGGTAATGGCTGGAGCGGAATCAGTGGAATGGTATCAAATATATCAAACACATGCTTTTCTTGTGTTTGACGCCATTCCATTTGCGCCATTCCAGCTATTATTATGAGCCGTCCTCCCCTCAGCAGCCTCCACTGACACTCTCACCATTTGCCACCTCCCTTGTTGTCTTGTATTCTCAGAGAGGAAGAGGTGAAACGAGAGGTTTTCCTGCGCCCATACATTGTCCACGAAAATATGCCCACAAAGTGAGGTATTTTTGTGTGGAGGTAGAAAATAGTAAAAATAAAGGTAAAACCCTTGAATGAGTAGGTGTGTCCAAACTTTTGACTGGTACTGTACATGGGGATGGTTTTTGGACACCCTCCCACAAGTCCAGAGCTATAACTGGATCCAGTAGTTGATGAGCAGAGACGGAGATGTTGGCAGATGTCCAGCCCCCCTAGTAACCTCCTTAGCAACCTATAAGGGCAAAGGTCACACAGGTCAGAGAAAATTTGAGAAGCAGGTTTATGATACCGCTAGATCAGAGGTGGGCAACTCCAGTCCTCGAGGGCCTGATTGATGTCACACGTTTTCTCCATCCCTAGCAAACACAGCTGATTTAATGTAATTGCATTCTAAACTGAAGATCATGGTTAGGTGATTATTGGAGTCAGGTGTATTAGCTGGGGCTGGGGCAAAACTGTGACACCAATCAGGCCCTCGGAGGACTGGACTTGCCCACCCCTGTTCTAGACTCTCAGGCCCCCCGGTTACGGGGGATGGGGGAGGGGAGTGTGCAACTCAGGGTTTCTGAGGTGTTGATAATAGGAATTTGTAAAGTAGTCAACTGGGTGGGAGATTCCTATGAGTTGGGAGCAATCAGCCAATGAAGAAGAAGAAAATTGATTACTTTAAAATCATTGGTGGAGAAAGTACCCAATTCTCATATGTGAGTAAAAGTCAAGTACCTTAATAGAAAATGACTCAAGTAAAAGTGAAAAATCCCCCAGTAAAATACTACTTGAGTAAAGTATTTGGTTTTAAATATACACAAGTATCAAAAGTATATATCATTTTAAATTCCTTATATAAAGCTAACCAGATGGAACTATTTTTTAAAATCTATTTATGGATAGCCAGGGGCAAAATCCAACACTCAGACATCCTTTAGAAACAAAGCATGTGTGTTCAGTGAGTCCACCAGATCAGAGGCAGTAAGTATGACCAGGGATGTTCTCTGTTTGGTGAGTCCACCAGGTCAAAGGCAGTAGGGATGACCAGGGATGTTCTCTGTTTAGTGAGTCCACCAGATCAGAGGCAGTAGGGATGACCAGGGATGTTCTCTGTTTAGTGAGTCCACCAGATCAGAGGCAGTAAGTATGACCAGGGATGTTCTCTGTTTAGTGAGTCCACCAGGTCAGAGGCAGTAGGGATGACCAGGGATGTTCTCTGTTTAGTGAGTCCACCAGATCAGAGGCAGTAGGGATGACCAGGGATGTTCTCTGTTTAGTGAGTCCACCAGATCAGAGGCAGTAAGTATGACCAGGGATGTTCTCTGTTTAGTGAGTCCACCAGATCAGAGGCTGTAGGGATGACCAGGGATGTTCTCTGTTTAGTGAGTCCACCAGGTCAGAGGCAGTAGGGATGACCAGGGATGTTCTCTTGATAAGTGTGTGAATTGGAAAAATGTTCTGTCCTACTAAGCATTCAAAATGTAACGAGTAGTTTTGGGTGTCAGAGGAAATGTATGGAGTGAAAAGTACATTATTATTTTATTTTATTTGAACCTTTATTTAACTAGGTAAGTCAGTTAAGAACACATTATTATTTACAATGAGGGCCTACCAAAAGGCAAAAGACTTCCTGCGGTGACGGGGGCCTGGGATTAAAAAATATAAATAAATACAATATCAATATAGGACAAAACACACATCACAACAAGAGAGACAAAACTACATAAAGAGAGACCTGAGACAACAACATAGCAAGGCAGCAACACATGACAACACAGCATGGTAGCAATACAACATGACAACAACATGGTAGCAACACAACATGACAACACAGCATGGTAGCAGCACAAAACAGGGTACAAACAATATTGGGTACAGTCAACAGCACAAAGGTCAAGAAGGTAGAGACAACAATACATCATACAAAGCAGCCACAACTGTCAGAGTGTCCATGATTGAGTCTTTGAATGAAGACATTTACATTTACATTTAAGTCATTTAGCAGACGCTCTTATCCAGAGCGACTTACAATTGGTGCATTCACCTTATGATATCCAGTGGAACAACCACTTTACAATAGTGCATCTAACTCTTTTAAGGGGGGGGGGGGGGGGGTTAGAGGGATTACTTTATCCTATCCTAGGTATTCCTTAAAGAGGTGGGGTTTCAAGTGTCTCCGGAAGGTGGTGATTGACTCCGCTGACCTGGCGTCGTGAGGGAGTTTGTTCCACCATTGGGGTGCCAGAGCAGCGAACAGTTTTGACTGGGCTGAGCGGGAACTGTACTTCCTCAGAGGTAGGGAGGCGAGCAGGCCAGAGGTGGATGAACGCAGTGCCCTTGTGTGGGTGTAGGGCCTGATCAGAGCCTGAAGGTACGGAGGTGCCGTTCCCCTCACAGCTCCGTAGGCAAGCACCATGGTCTTGTAGCGGATGCGAGCTTCAACTGGAAGCCAGTGGAGAGAGCGGAGGAGCGGGGTGACGTGAGAGAACTTGGGAAGGTTGAACACCAGACGGGCTGCGGCGTTCTGGATGAGTTGTAGGGGTTTAATGGCACAGGCAGGGAGCCCAGCCAACAGCGAGTTGCAGTAATCCAGACGGGAGATGACAAGTGCCTGGATTAGGACCTGCGCCGCTTCCTGTGTGAGGCAGGGTCGTACTCTGCGAATGTTGTAGAGCATGAACCTACAGGAACGGGTCACCGCCTTGATGTTAGTTGAGAACGACAGGGTGTTGTCCAGGATCACGCCAAGGTTCTTAGCACTCTGGGAGGAGGACACAATGGAGTTGTCAACCGTGATGGCGAGATCATGGAACGGGCAGTCCTTCCCCGGGAGGAAGAGCAGCTCTGTCTTGCCGAGGTTCAGCTTGAGGTGGTGATCCGTCATCCACACTGATATGTCTGCCAGACATGCAGAGATGCGATTCGCCACCTGGTTATCAGAAGGGGGAAAGGAGAAGATTAATTGTGTGTCGTCTGCATAGCAATGATAGGAGAGACCATGTGAGGATATGACAGAGCCAAGTGACTTGGTGTATAGCGAGAATAGGAGAGGGCCTAGAACAGAGCCCTGGGGGACACCAGTGGTGAGAGCACGTGGTGCGGAGACAGATTCTCGCCACGCCACCTGGTAGGAGCGACCTGTCAGGTAGGACGCAATCCAAGCGTGGGCCGCGCCGGAGATGCCCAGCTCGGAGAGGGTGGAGAGGAGGATCTGATGGTTCACAGTATCAAAGGCAGCCGATAGGTCTAGAAGGATGAGAGCAGAGGAGAGAGAGTTAGCTTTAGCAGTGCGGAGCGCCTCCGTGACACAGAGAAGAGCAGTCTCAGTTGAATGACTAGTCTTGAAACCTGACTGATTTGGATCAAGAAGGTAATTCTGAGAGAGATAGCAGGAGAGCTGGCCAAGGACGGCACGTTCAAGAGTTTTGGAGAGAAAAGAAAGAAGGGATACTGGTCTGTAGTTGTTGACATCGGAGGGATCGAGTGTAGGTTGTTTCAGAAGGGGTGCAACTCTCGCTCTCTTGAAGAAGGGACGTAGCCAGCGGTCAAGGATGAGTTGATGAGCGAGGTGAGGTAAGGGAGAAGGTCTCCGGAAATGGTCTGGAGAAGAGAGGAGGGGATAGGGTCAAGCGGGCAGGTTGTTGGGCGGCCGGCCGTCACAAGACGCGAGATTTCATCTGGAGAGAGAGCGGAGAAAGAGGTCAAAGCACAGGGTAGGGCAGTGTGAGCAGAACCAGCGGTGTCGTTTGACTTAGCAAACGAGGATCGGATGTCGTCGACCTTCTTTTCAAAATGGTTGACGAAGTCATCCGCAGAGAGGGAGGAGGGGGGGGAGGGGGAGGAGGATTCAGGAGGGAGGAGAAGGTGGCAAAGAGCTTCCTAGGGTTAGAGGCAGATGCTTGGAATTTAGAGTGGTAGAAAGTGGCTTTAGCAGCAGAGACAGAAGAGGAGAATGTAGAGAGGAGGGAGTGAAAGGATGCCAGGTCCGCAGGGAGGCGAGTTTTCCTCCATTTCCGCTCGGCTGCCCGGAGCCCGGTTCTGTGAGCTCGCAATGAGTCGTCGAGCCACGGAGCAGGAGGGGAGGACCGAGCCGGCCTGGAGGATAGGGGACATAGAGAGTCAAAGGATGCAGAAAGGGAGGAGAGGAGGGTTGAGGAGGCAGAATCAGGAGATAGGTTGGAGAAGGTTTGAGCAGAGGGAAGAGATGATAGGATGGAAGAGGAGAGAGTAGCGGGGGAGAGAGAGCGAAGGTTGGGACGGCGCGATACCATCCGAGTAGGGGCAGTGTGGGAAGTGTTGGATGAGAGCGAGAGGGAGAGGGAAAAGGATACAAGGTAGTGGTCGGAGACTTGGAGGGGAGTTGCAATGAGGTTAGTGGAAGAACAGCATCTAGTAAAGATGAGGTCAAGCGTATTGCCTGCCTTGTGAGTAGGGGGGGAAGGTGAGAGGGTGAGGTCAAAAGAGGAGAGGAGTGGAAAGAAGGAGGCAGAGAGGAATGAGTCAAAGGTAGACGTGGGGAGGTTAAAGTCACCCAGAACTGTGAGAGGTGAGCCATCCTCAGGAAAGGAACTTATCAAGGCGTCAAGCTCATTGATGAACTCTCCAAGGGAACCTGGAGGGCGATAAATGATAAGGATGTTAAGCTTGAAAGGGCTGGTAACTGTGACAGCATGGAATTCAAAGGAGGCGATAGACAGATGGGTCAGGGGAGAAAGAGAGAATGTCCACTTGGGAGAGATGAGGATCCCAGTGCCACCACCCCGCTGACCAGAAGCTCTCGGGGTGTGCGAGAACACGTGGGCAGACGAGGAGAGAGCAGTAGGAGTAGCAGTGTTATCTGTGGAGATTGAGATAAAACTGTCCAGTTTGAGTGTTTGTTGCAGCTCGTTCCAGTCGCTAGCTGCAGCGAACTGAAAAGACGAGCGACCCAGGGATGTGTGTGCTTTGGGGACCTTTAACCGAATGTGACTGGCAGAACGAGTGTTGTATGTGGAGGATGAGGGCTGCAGTGGATATCTCAGATAGGGGGGAGTGAGGCCTAAAAAGGTTTTATAAATAAGCATCAACCAGTGAGTCTTGCGACGTGTATACAGAGATGACCAGTTTAGAGGAATATAGAGTGCAGTGATGTGTCCTATAAGGACAATAGGTGGAAAATCTGATGGCCGAATGGTAAAGAACATCTAGCCGCTCGAGAGCATCCTTACCTGCCGATCTATAAATTATGTCTCCGTAATCTAGCATGGGTAGGATGGTCGTCTGAATCAGGGTTAGTTTGGCAGCTGGGGTGAAAGAGGAGTGAAACCAAGTCTAGATTTAACTTTAGCCTGCAGCTTTGATATGTGCTGAGAGAAGGACAGTGCACCGTCTAGCTATACTCCCAAGTACTTGTATAAGGTGACTACCTCAAGCTCTAAACCCCCCTTTGTTTTGGAGGTGTTCAGAACAAGGTTAAGGGTAGAGAAAGTTTGTTGGACACTAAGAAAGCTTTGTTGTAGAGCATTTTACACAAAATCCGGGGAGGGGCCAGCTACAGTATAAGACTGAGACAGCAGATTTTCTGACTTTATACACTGCACTCTTTGAGAGAGGTAGTTAGCAAACCAGGCCAAAGACCCCTCAGAGATACCAATACTCCTTAGCCGGTCCACAAGAATGGAATGGTCTACCGTATCACAAGCTTTGGCCAAGTCAATAAAAATAGCAGCAGAATATTGCTTAGAATCAAGGGTAATGGTGACATCATTGAGGACCTTTTAAGGTTGCAGTGACACATTCATAAACTGAGCGGAAAGCAGATTGCATACCCGAGAGAATAATGTAGACATCAAGAAAGCCAGTCAGTTTTTCCAACACTTTTGATAAACAGAGCAAAATAGAAATAGGCCTATAACAGTTAGGATCAGATTGATCTCCCCCTTTAAATAAAGGACGAACAGTGGCTGCCTTTCAAGCAATGGGAACCTCCCCAGAAAGGAGAGACAGGCTTGGCGATGATAGGGGCAACCTTAAAGAAGAAAGGTTTTTTTTGGGGGGGTTCAAGTTTAAGGAGCTCCTTTAACACCTCGGACTCAGTGATTGCCTGCGGGGAGAAACTTTGTAGCAGGGCAGGGGGAAAAGAGGGAGAAGCATCTGGGATAGTCACATTAGAAGGGGTTGGGAGATGAGGAAATGTTGGACGGGCAAGGAGTCATGGCTGAGTCAAATAGGAATCCTGACTTAATGAAGTGGTGATTAAAGAGCTCAGCCATGTGCTTCTTGTCAGTAACAACCACATCATCAACATTACAGGAGATGGGCAGCTGTGAGGAGGAGGGTTTATTCTCCAGGTCTTTAACCGTTTTCTAGAACTTCTTGGGGTTAGACCCACAGAGAGAGTACTGCTCCTTAAAGTAACTAACTTTGGCCTTCCGGATAGCCTGAGTGCACTTATTTCTCATCAGCCTGAACGAGAGCCAGTCAGCCTGAGTATGCGTGTGCAGAGCCTTTCGCCAAATGCAATTCTTGAGGTGGAGTAACTCTGCAAGATCACGGTCGAACCAGGGGCTGAACCTGTTTTTTATTTCTCATTTTCTTCATGGGGTTGTGTTCGTTAACAATACTCACAGAAAATATAAAAAAAGACGGTCCAAGTGTCTAAGGG
>NC_092106.1:47619483-47666983 GCF_045679555.1 Salvelinus alpinus
CCAGGAGAGAGCTTAGGGCAGGTAGGGTACAGGCCAGGAGAGAGCTTAGGGCAGGTAGGGTACAGGCCAGGAGAGAGCTTAGGGCAGGTAGGGTACAGGCCAGGAGAGAGCTTAGGGCAGGTAGGGTACAGGCCAGGAGAGAGCTTAGGGCAGGTAGGGTACAGGCCAGGAGAGAGCTTAGGGCAGGTAGGGTACAGGCCAGGAGAGAGCTTAGGGCAGGTAGGGTACAGGCCAGGAGAGAGCTTAGGGCAGGTAGGGTCCAGGCCAGGAGAGAGCTTAGGGCAGGTAGGGTACAGGCCAGGAGAGAGCTTAGGGCAGGTAGGGTACAGGCCAGGAGAGAGCTTAGGGCAGGTAGGGTACAGGCCAGGAGAGAGCTTAGGGCAGGTAGGGTCCAGGCCAGGAGAGAGCTTAGGGCAGGTAGGGTACAGGCCAGGAGAGAGCTTAGGGCAGGTAGGGTACAGGCCAGGAGAGAGCTTAGGGCAGGTAGGGTACAGGCCAGGAGAGAACTTAGGGCAGGTAGGGTACAGGCCAGGAGAGAGCTTAGGGCAGGTAGGGTACAGGCCAGGAGAGAGCTTAGGGCAGGTAGGGTACAGGCCAGGAGAGAGCTTAGGGCAGGTAGGGTACAGGCCAGGAGAGAGCTTAGGGCAGGTAGGGTACAGGCCAGGAGAGAGCTTAGGGCAGGTAGGGTACAGGCCAGGAGAGAGCTTAGGGCAGGTAGGGTACAGGCCAGGAGAGAGCTTAGGGCAGGTAGGGTACAGGCCAGGAGAGAGCTTAGGGCAGGTAGGGTACAGGCCAGGAGAGAGCTTAGGGCAGGTAGGGTACAGGCCAGGAGAGAGCTTAGGGCAGGTAGGGTCCAGGCCAGGAGAGAGCTTAGGGCAGGTAGGGTACAGGCCAGGAGAGAGCTTAGGGCAGGTAGGGTACAGGCCAGGAGAGAGCTTAGGGCAGGTAGGGTACAGGCCAGGAGAGAGCTTAGGGCAGGTAGGGTACAGGCCAGGAGAGAGCTTAGGGCAGGTAGGGTACAGGCCAGGAGAGAGCTTAGGGCAGGTAGGGTCCAGGCCAGGAGAGAGCTTAGGGCAGGTAGGGTACAGGCCAGGAGAGAGCTTAGGGCAGGTAGGGTCCAGGCCAGGAGAGAGCTTAGGGCAGGTAGGGTACAGGCCAGGAGAGAGCTTAGGGCAGGTAGGGTACAGGCCAGGAGAGAGCTTAGGGCAGGTAGGGTACAGGCCAGGAGAGAGCTTAGGGCAGGTAGGGTACAGGCCAGGAGAGAGCTTAGGGCAGGTAGGGTACAGGCCAGGAGAGAGCTTAGGGCAGGTAGGGTACAGGCCAGGAGAGAGCTTAGGGCAGGTAGGGTACAGGCCAGGAGAGAGCTTAGGGCAGGTAGGGTACAGGCCAGGAGAGAGCTTAGGGCAGGTAGGGTACAGGCCAGGAGAGAGCTTAGGGCAGGTAGGGTCCAGGCCAGGAGAGAGCTTAGGGCAGGTAGGGTACAGGCCAGGAGAGAGCTTAGGGCAGGTAGGGTACAGGCCAGGAGAGAGCTTAGGGCAGGTAGGGTACAGGCCAGGAGAGAGCTTAGGGCAGGTAGGGTACAGGCCAGGAGAGAGCTTAGGGCAGGTAGGGTACAGGCCAGGAGAGAGCTTAGGGCAGGTAGGGTACAGGCCAGGAGAGAGCTTAGGGCAGGTAGGGTACAGGCCAGGAGAGAGCTTAGGGCAGGTAGGGTCCAGGCCAGGAGAGAGCTTAGGGCAGGTAGGGTACAGGCCAGGAGAGAGCTTAGGGCAGGTAGGGTACAGGCCAGGAGAGAGCTTAGGGCAGGTAGGGTACAGGCCAGGAGAGAGCTTAGGGCAGGTAGGGTACAGGCCAGGAGAGAGCTTAGGGCAGGTAGGGTACAGGCCAGGAGAGAGCTTAGGGCAGGTAGGGTACAGGCCAGGAGAGAGCTTAGGGCAGGTAGGGTACAGGCCAGGAGAGAGCTTAGGGCAGGTAGGGTACAGGCCAGGAGAGAGCTTAGGGCAGGTAGGGTACAGGCCAGGAGAGAGCTTAGGGCAGGTAGGGTACAGGCCAGGAGAGAGCTTAGGGCAGGTAGGGTACAGGCCAGGAGAGAGCTTAGGGCAGGTAGGGTCCAGGCCAGGAGAGAGCTTAGGGCAGGTAGGGTACAGGCCAGGAGAGAGCTTAGGGCAGGTAGGGTCCAGGCCAGGAGAGAGCTTAGGGCAGGTAGGGTACAGGCCAGGAGAGAGCTTAGGGCAGGTAGGGTCCAGGCCAGGAGAGAGCTTAGGGCAGGTAGGGTACAGGCCAGGAGAGAGCTTAGGGCAGGTAGGGTACAGGCCAGGAGAGAGCTTAGGGCAGGTAGGGTACAGGCCAGGAGAGAGCTTAGGGCAGGTAGGGTACAGGCCAGGAGAGAGCTTAGGGCAGGTAGGGTACAGGCCAGGAGAGAGCTTAGGGCAGGTAGGGTACAGGCCAGGAGAGAGCTTAGGGCAGGTAGGGTACAGGCCAGGAGAGAGCTTAGGGCAGGTAGGGTACAGGCCAGGAGAGAGCTTGGGGCAGGTAGGGTACAGGCCAGGAGAGAGCTTAGGGCAGGTAGGGTACAGGCCAGGAGAGAGCTTAGGGCAGGTAGGGTCCAGGCCAGGAGAGAGCTTAGGGCAGGTAGGGTACAGGCCAGGAGAGAGCTTAGGGCAGGTAGGGTACAGGCCAGGAGAGAGCTTAGGGCAGGTAGGGTACAGGCCAGGAGAGAGCTTAGGGCAGGTAGGGTACAGGCCAGGAGAGAGCTTAGGGCAGGTAGGGTACAGGCCAGGAGAGAGCTTAGGGCAGGTAGGGTACAGGCCAGGAGAGAGCTTAGGGCAGGTAGGGTACAGGCCAGGAGAGAGCTTAGGGCAGGTAGGGTCCAGGCCAGGAGAGAGCTTAGGGCAGGTAGGGTACAGGCCAGGAGAGAGCTTAGGGCAGGTAGGGTACAGGCCAGGAGAGAGCTTAGGGCAGGTAGGGTACAGGCCAGGAGAGAGCTTAGGGCAGGTAGGGTACAGGCCAGGAGAGAGCTTAGGGCAGGTAGGGTACAGGCCAGGAGAGAGCTTAGGGCAGGTAGGGTACAGGCCAGGAGAGAGCTTAGGGCAGGTAGGGTACAGGCCAGGAGAGAGCTTAGGGCAGGTAGGGTACAGGCCAGGAGAGAGCTTAGGGCAGGTAGGGTACAGGCCAGGAGAGAGCTTAGGGCAGGTAGGGTACAGGCCAGGAGAGAGCTTAGGGCAGGTAGGGTACAGGCCAGGAGAGAGCTTAGGGCAGGTAGGGTACAGGCCAGGAGAGAGCTTAGGGCAGGTAGGGTACAGGCCAGGAGAGAGCTTAGGGCAGGTAGGGTACAGGCCAGGAGAGAGCTTTGGGCAGGTAGGGTACAGGCCAGGAGAGAGCTTAGGGCAGGTAGGGTACAGGCCAGGAGAGAGCTTAGGGCAGGTAGGGTACAGGCCAGGAAAGAGCTTAGGGCAGGTAGGGTACAGGCCAGGAGAGAGCTTAGGGCAGGTAGGGTACAGGCCAGGAGAGAGCTTAGGGCAGGTAGGGTACAGGCCAGGAGAGAGCTTAGGGCAGGTAGGGTACAGGCCAGGAGAGAACTTAGGGCAGGTAGGGTACAGGCCAGGAGAGAGCTTAGGGCAGGTAGGGTACAGGCCAGGAGAGAGCTTAGGGCAGGTAGGGTACAGGCCAGGAGAGAACTTAGGGCAGGTAGGGTACAGGCCAGGAGAGAGCTTAGGGCAGGTAGGGTACAGGCCAGGAGAGAGCTTAGGGCAGGTAGGGTACAGGCCAGGAGAGAGCTTAGGGCAGGTAGGGTACAGGCCAGGAGAGAGCTTAGGGCAGGTAGGGTACAGGCCAGGAGAGAGCTTAGGGCAGGTAGGGTACAGGCCAGGAGAGAGCTTAGGGCAGGTAGGGTACAGGCCAGGAGAGAGCTTAGGGCAGGTAGGGTACAGGCCAGGAGAGAGCTTATGGCAGGTAGGGTACAGGCCAGGAGAGAGCTTAGGGCAGGTAGGGTCCAGGCCAGGAGAGAGCTTAGGGCAGGTAGGGTACAGGCCAGGAGAGAGCTTAGGGCAGGTAGGGTACAGGCCAGGAGAGAGCTTAGGGCAGGTAGGGTACAGGCCAGGAGAGAGCTTAGGGCAGGTAGGGTACAGGCCAGGAGAGAGCTTAGGGCAGGTAGGGTACAGGCCAGGAGAGAGCTTAGGGCAGGTAGAGTACAGGCCAGGAGAGAGCTTAGGGCAGGTAGGGTACAGGCCAGGAGAGAGCTTAGGGCAGGTAGGGTACAGGCCAGGAGAGAGCTTAGGGCAGGTAGGGTACAGGCCAGGAGAGAGCTTAGGGCAGGTAGGGTACAGGCCAGGAGAGAGCTTAGGGCAGGTAGGGTACAGGCCAGGAGAGAGCTTAGGGCAGGTAGGGTACAGGCCAGGAGAGAGCTTAGGGCAGGTAGGGTACAGGCCAGGAGAGAGCTTAGGGCAGGTAGGGTACAGGCCAGGAGAGAGCTTAGGGCAGGTAGGGTACAGGCCAGGAGAGAGCTTAGGGCAGGTAGGGTACAGGCCAGGAGAGAGCTTAGGGCAGGTAGGGTACAGGCCAGGAGAGAGCTTAGGGCAGGTAGGGTACAGGCCAGGAGAGAGCTTAGGGCAGGTAGGGTACATGCCAGGAGAGAGCTTAGGGCAGGTAGGGTCCAGGCCAGGAGAGAGCTTAGGGCAGGTAGGGTACAGGCCAGGAGAGAGCTTAGGGCAGGTAGGGTACAGGCCAGGAGAGAGCTTAGGGCAGGTAGGGTACAGGCCAGGAGAGAGCTTAGGGCAGGTAGGGTACAGGCCAGGAGAGAGCTTAGGGCAGGTAGGGTACAGGCCAGGAGAGAGCTTAGGGCAGGTAGGGTACAGGCCAGGAGAGAGCTTAGGGCAGGTAGGGTACAGGCCAGGAGAGAGCTTAGGGCAGGTAGGGTACAGGCCAGGAGAGAGCTTAGGGCAGGTAGGGTACAGGCCAGGAGAGAGCTTAGGGCAGGTAGGGTCCAGGCCAGGAGAGAGCTTAGGGCAGGTAGGGTACAGGCCAGGAGAGAGCTTAGGGCAGGTAGGGTCCAGGCCAGGAGAGAGCTTAGGGCAGGTAGGGTACAGGCCAGGAGAGAGCTTAGGGCAGGTAGGGTCCAGGCCAGGAGAGAGCTTAGGGCAGGTAGGGTACAGGCCAGGAGAGAGCTTAGGGCAGGTAGGGTACAGGCCAGGAGAGAGCTTAGGGCAGGTAGGGTACAGGCCAGGAGAGAGCTTAGGGCAGGTAGGGTACAGGCCAGGAGAGAGCTTAGGGCAGGTAGGGTACAGGCCAGGAGAGAGCTTAGGGCAGGTAGGGTACAGGCCAGGAGAGAGCTTAGGGCAGGTAGGGTACAGGCCAGGAGAGAGCTTAGGGCAGGTAGGGTACAGGCCAGGAGAGAGCTTAGGGCAGGTAGGGTACAGGCCAGGAGAGAGCTTAGGGCAGGTAGGGTACAGGCCAGGAGAGAGCTTAGGGCAGGTAGGGTCCAGGCCAGGAGAGAGCTTAGGGCAGGTAGGGTCCAGGCCAGGAGAGAGCTTAGGGCAGGTAGGGTACAGGCCAGGAGAGAGCTTAGGGCAGGTAGGGTACAGGCCAGGAGAGAGCTTAGGGCAGGTAGGGTACAGGCCAGGAGAGAGCTTAGGGCAGGTAGGGTACAGGCCAGGAGAGAGCTTAGGGCAGGTAGGGTACAGGCCAGGAGAGAGCTTAGGGCAGGTAGGGTACAGGCCAGGAGAGAGCTTAGGGCAGGTAGGGTACAGGCCAGGAGAGAGCTTAGGGCAGGTAGGGTACAGGCCAGGAGAGAGCTTAGGGCAGGTAGGGTCCAGGCCAGGAGAGAGCTTAGGGCAGGTAGGGTACAGGCCAGGAGAGAGCTTAGGGCAGGTAGGGTACAGGCCAGGAGAGAGCTTAGGGCAGGTAGGGTACAGGCCAGGAGAGAGCTTAGGGCAGGTAGGGTACAGGCCAGGAGAGAGCTTAGGGCAGGTAGGGTACAGGCCAGGAGAGAGCTTAGGGCAGGTAGGGTACAGGCCAGGAGAGAGCTTAGGGCAGGTAGGGTACAGGCCAGGAGAGAGCTTAGGGCAGGTAGGGTACAGGCCAGGAGAGAGCTTAGGGCAGGTAGGGTACAGGCCAGGAGAGAGCTTAGGGCAGGTAGGGTACAGGCCAGGAGAGAGCTTAGGGCAGGTAGGGTACAGGCCAGGAGAGAGCTTAGGGCAGGTAGGGTACAGGCCAGGAGAGAGCTTTGGGCAGGTAGGGTACAGGCCAGGAGAGAGCTTAGGGCAGGTAGGGTACAGGCCAGGAGAGAGCTTAGGGCAGGTAGGGTACAGGCCAGGAAAGAGCTTAGGGCAGGTAGGGTACAGGCCTGGAGAGAGCTTAGGGCAGGTAGGGTACAGGCCAGGAGAGAGCTTAGGGCAGGTAGGGTACAGGCCAGGAGAGAGCTTAGGGCAGGTAGGGTACAGGCCAGGAGAGAACTTAGGGCAGGTAGGGTACAGGCCAGGAGAGAGCTTAGGGCAGGTAGGGTACAGGCCAGGAGAGAGCTTAGGGCAGGTAGGGTACAGGCCAGGAGAGAACTTAGGGCAGGTAGGGTACAGGCCAGGAGAGAGCTTAGGGCAGGTAGGGTACAGGCCAGGAGAGAGCTTAGGGCAGGTAGGGTACAGGCCAGGAGAGAGCTTAGGGCAGGTAGGGTACAGGCCAGGAGAGAGCTTAGGGCAGGTAGGGTACAGGCCAGGAGAGAGCTTAGGGCAGGTAGGGTACAGGCCAGGAGAGAGCTTAGGGCAGGTAGGGTACAGGCCAGGAGAGAGCTTAGGGCAGGTAGGGTACAGGCCAGGAGAGAGCTTAGGGCAGGTAGGGTACAGGCCAGGAGAGAGCTTAGGGCAGGTAGGGTACAGGCCAGGAGAGAGCTTAGGGCAGGTAGGGTCCAGGCCAGGAGAGAGCTTAGGGCAGGTAGGGTACAGGCCAGGAGAGAGCTTAGGGCAGGTAGGGTCCAGGCCAGGAGAGAGCTTATGGCAGGTAGGGTACAGGCCAGGAGAGAGCTTAGGGCAGGTAGGGTCCAGGCCAGGAGAGAGCTTAGGGCAGGTAGGGTACAGGCCAGGAGAGAGCTTAGGGCAGGTAGGGTACAGGCCAGGAGAGAGCTTAGGGCAGGTAGGGTACAGGCCAGGAGAGAGCTTAGGGCAGGTAGGGTACAGGCCAGGAGAGAGCTTAGGGCAGGTAGGGTACAGGCCAGGAGAGAACTTAGGGCAGGTAGGGTACAGGCCAGGAGAGAGCTTAGGGCAGGTAGGGTACAGGCCAGGAGAGAGCTTAGGGCAGGTAGGGTACAGGCCAGGAGAGAACTTAGGGCAGGTAGGGTACAGGCCAGGAGAGAGCTTAGGGCAGGTAGGGTACAGGCCAGGAGAGAGCTTAGGGCAGGTAGGGTACAGGCCAGGAGAGAGCTTAGGGCAGGTAGGGTACAGGCCAGGAGAGAGCTTAGGGCAGGTAGGGTACAGGCCAGGAGAGAGCTTAGGGCAGGTAGGGTACAGGCCAGGAGAGAGCTTAGGGCAGGTAGGGTACAGGCCAGGAGAGAGCTTAGGGCAGGTAGGGTACAGGCCAGGAGAGAGCTTAGGGCAGGTAGGGTACAGGCCAGGAGAGAGCTTAGGGCAGGTAGGGTACAGGCCAGGAGAGAGCTTAGGGCAGGTAGGGTCCAGGCCAGGAGAGAGCTTAGGGCAGGTAGGGTACAGGCCAGGAGAGAGCTTAGGGCAGGTAGGGTCCAGGCCAGGAGAGAGCTTAGGGCAGGTAGGGTCCAGGCCAGGAGAGAGCTTAGGGCAGGTAGGGTCCAGGCCAGGAGAGAGCTTAGGGCAGGTAGGGTACAGGCCAGGAGAGAGCTTAGGGCAGGTAGGGTACAGGCCAGGAGAGAGCTTAGGGCAGGTAGGGTACAGGCCAGGAGAGAGCTTAGGGCAGGTAGGGTACAGGCCAGGAGAGAGCTTAGGGCAGGTAGGGTACAGGCCAGGAGAGAGCTTAGGGCAGGTAGGGTACAGGCCAGGAGAGAGCTTAGGGCAGGTAGGGTACAGGCCAGGAGAGAGCTTAGGGCAGGTAGGGTACAGGCCAGGAGAGAGCTTAGGGCAGGTAGGGTACAGGCCAGGAGAGAGCTTAGGGCAGGTAGGGTACAGGCCAGGAGAGAGCTTAGGGCAGGTAGGGTCCAGGCCAGGAGAGAGCTTAGGGCAGGTAGGGTACAGGCCAGGAGAGAGCTTAGGGCAGGTAGGGTACAGGCCAGGAGAGAGCTTAGGGCAGGTAGGGTACAGGCCAGGAGAGAGCTTAGGGCAGGTAGGGTACAGGCCAGGAGAGAGCTTAGGGCAGGTAGGGTACAGGCCAGGAGAGAGCTTAGGGCAGGTAGGGTACAGGCCAGGAGAGAGCTTAGGGCAGGTAGGGTACAGGCCAGGAGAGAGCTTAGGGCAGGTAGGGTCCAGGCCAGGAGAGAGCTTAGGGCAGGTAGGGTACAGGCCAGGAGAGAGCTTAGGGCAGGTAGGGTACAGGCCAGGAGAGAGCTTAGGGCAGGTAGGGTACAGGCCAGGAGAGAGCTTAGGGCAGGTAGGGTACAGGCCAGGAGAGAGCTTAGGGCAGGTAGGGTACAGGCCAGGAGAGAGCTTAGGGCAGGTAGGGTACAGGCCAGGAGAGAGCTTAGGGCAGGTAGGGTACAGGCCAGGAGAGAGCTTAGGGCAGGTAGGGTACAGGCCAGGAGAGAGCTTAGGGGAGGTAGGGTACAGGCCAGGAGAGAGCTTAGGGCAGGTAGGGTACAGGCCAGGAGAGAGCTTAGGGCAGGTAGGGTACAGGCCAGGAGAGAGCTTAGGGCAGGTAGGGTACAGGCCAGGAGAGAGCTTAGGGCAGGTAGGGTACAGGCCAGGAGAGAGCTTAGGGCAGGTAGGGTACAGGCCAGGAGAGAGCTTAGGGCAGGTAGGGTACAGGCCAGGAGAGAGCTTAGGGCAGGTAGGGTACAGGCCAGGAGAGAGCTTAGGGCAGGTAGGGTACAGGCCAGGAGAGAGCTTAGGGCAGGTAGGGTACAGGCCAGGAGAGAGCTTAGGGCAGGTAGGGTACAGGCCAGGAGAGAGCTTAGGGCAGGTAGGGTACAGGCCAGGAGAGAGCTTAGGGCAGGTAGGGTACAGGCCAGGAGAGAGCTTAGGGCAGGTAGGGTACAGGCCAGGAGAGAGCTTAGGGCAGGTAGGGTACAGGCCAGGAGAGAGCTTAGGGCAGGTAGGGTACAGGCCAGGAGAGAGCTTAGGGCAGGTAGGGTACAGGCCAGGAGAGAGCTTAGGGCAGGTAGGGTACAGGCCAGGAGAGAGCTTAGGGCAGGTAGGGTACAGGCCAGGAGAGAGCTTAGGGCAGGTAGGGTACAGGCCAGGAGAGAGCTTAGGGCAGGTAGGGTACAGGCCAGGAGAGAGCTTAGGGCAGGTAGGGTACAGGCCAGGAGAGAGCTTAGGGCAGGTAGGGTACAGGCCAGGAGAGAGCTTAGGGCAGGTAGGGTACAGGCCAGGAGAGAGCTTTGGGCAGGTAGGGTACAGGCCAGGAGAGAGCTTAGGGCAGGTAGGGTACAGGCCAGGAGAGAGCTTAGGGCAGGTAGGGTACAGGCCAGGAAAGAGCTTAGGGCAGGTAGGGTACAGGCCAGGAGAGAGCTTAGGGCAGGTAGGGTACAGGCCAGGAAAGAGCTTAGGGCAGGTAGGGTACAGGCCAGGAGAGAGCTTAGGGCAGGTAGGGTACAGGCCAGGAGAGAGCTTAGGGCAGGTAGGGTACAGGCCAGGAGAGAGCTTAGGGCAGGTAGGGTACAGGCCAGGAGAGAACTTAGGGCAGGTAGGGTACAGGCCAGGAGAGAGCTTAGGGCAGGTAGGGTACAGGCCAGGAGAGAGCTTAGGGCAGGTAGGGTACAGGCCAGGAGAGAGTTTAGGGCAGGTAGGGTACAGGCCAGGAGAGAGCTTAGGGCAGGTGGGGTACAGGCCAGGAGAGAGCTTAGGGCAGGTAGGGTACAGGCCAGGAGAGAGCTTAGGGCAGGTAGGGTCCAGGCCAGGAGAGAGCTTAGGGCAGGTAGGGTACAGGCCAGGAGAGAGCTTAGGGCAGGTAGGGTACAGGCCAGGAGAGAGCTTAGGGCAGGTAGGGTACAGGCCAGGAGAGAGCTTAGGGCAGGTAGGGTACAGGCCAGGAGAGAGCTTAGGGCAGGTAGGGTACAGGCCAGGAGAGAGCTTAGGGCAGGTAGGGTACAGGCCAGGAGAGAGCTTAGGGCAGGTAGGGTACAGGCCAGGAGAGAGCTTAGGGCAGGTAGGGTCCAGGCCAGGAGAGAGCTTAGGGCAGGTAGGGTACAGGCCAGGAGAGAGCTTAGGGCAGGTAGGGTACAGGCCAGGAGAGAGCTTAGGGCAGGTAGGGTACAGGCCAGGAGAGAGCTTAGGGCAGGTAGGGTACAGGCCAGGAGAGAGCTTAGGGCAGGTAGGGTACAGGCCAGGAGAGAGCTTAGGGCAGGTAGGGTACAGGCCAGGAGAGAGCTTAGGGCAGGTAGGGTACAGGCCAGGAGAGAGCTTAGGGCAGGTAGGGTACAGGCCAGGAGAGAGCTTAGGGCAGGTAGGGTACAGGCCAGGAGAGAGCTTAGGGCAGGTAGGGTACAGGCCAGGAGAGAGCTTAGGGCAGGTAGGGTACAGGCCAGGAGAGAGCTTAGGGCAGGTAGGGTACAGGCCAGGAGAGAGCTTAGGGCAGGTAGGGTACAGGCCAGGAGAGAGCTTAGGGCAGGTAGGGTACAGGCCAGGAGAGAGCTTAGGGCAGGTAGGGTACAGGCCAGGAGAGAGCTTAGGGCAGGTAGGGTACAGGCCAGGAGAGAGCTTAGGGCAGGTAGGGTACAGGCCAGGAGAGAGCTTAGGGCAGGTAGGGTACAGGCCAGGAGAGAGCTTAGGGCAGGTAGGGTACAGGCCAGGAGAGAGCTTAGGGCAGGTAGGGTACAGGCCAGGAGAGAGCTTAGGGCAGGTAGGGTACAGGCCAGGAGAGAGCTTAGGGCAGGTAGGGTACAGGCCAGGAGAGAGCTTAGGGCAGGTAGGGTACAGGCCAGGAGAGAGCTTAGGGCAGGTAGGGTACAGGCCAGGAGAGAGCTTAGGGCAGGTAGGGTACAGGCCAGGAGAGAGCTTAGGGCAGGTAGGGTACAGGCCAGGAGAGAGCTTAGGGCAGGTAGGGTACAGGCCAGGAGAGAGCTTAGGGCAGGTAGGGTACAGGCCAGGAGAGAGCTTAGGGCAGGTAGGGTACAGGCCAGGAGAGAGCTTAGGACAGGTAGGGTACAGGCCAGGAGAGAGCTTAGGGCAGGTAGGGTACAGGCCAGGAGAGAGCTTAGGGCAGGTAGGGTACAGGCCAGGAGAGAGCTTAGGGCAGGTAGGGTACAGGCCAGGAGAGAGCTTAGGGCAGGTAGGGTACAGGCCAGGAGAGAGCTTAGGGCAGGTAGGGTACAGGCCAGGAGAGAGCTTAGGGCAGGTAGGGTACAGGCCAGGAGAGAGCTTAGGGCAGGTAGGGTACAGGCCAGGAGAGAGCTTAGGGCAGGTAGGGTACAGGCCAGGAGAGAGCTTAGGGCAGGTAGGGTACAGGCCAGGAGAGAGCTTAGGGCAGGTAGGGTACAGGCCAGGAGGGAGCTTAGGGCAGGTAGGGTACAGGCCAGGAGAGAGCTTAGGGCAGGTAGGGTACAGGCCAGGAGAGAGCTTAGGGCAGGTAGGGTACAGGCCAGGAGAGAGCTTAGGGCAGGTAGGGTCCAGGCCAGGAGAGAGCTTAGGGCAGGTAGGGTACAGGCCAGGAGAGAGCTTAGGGCAGGTAGGGTCCAGGCCAGGAGAGAGCTTAGGGCAGGTAGGGTCCAGGCCAGGAGAGAGCTTAGGGCAGGTAGGGTCCAGGCCAGGAGAGAGCTTAGGGCAGGTAGGGTACAGGCCAGGAGAGAGCTTAGGGCAGGTAGGGTACAGGCCAGGAGAGAGCTTAGGGCAGGTAGGGTACAGGCCAGGAGAGAGCTTAGGGCAGGTAGGGTACAGGCCAGGAGAGAGCTTAGGGCAGGTAGGGTACAGGCCAGGAGAGAGCTTAGGGCAGGTAGGGTACAGGCCAGGAGAGAGCTTAGGGCAGGTAGGGTACAGGCCAGGAGAGAGCTTAGGGCAGGTAGGGTACAGGCCAGGAGAGAGCTTAGGGCAGGTAGGGTACAGGCCAGGAGAGAGCTTAGGGCAGGTAGGGTACAGGCCAGGAGAGAGCTTAGGGCAGGTAGGGTCCAGGCCAGGAGAGAGCTTAGGGCAGGTAGGGTCCAGGCCAGGAGAGAGCTTAGGGCAGGTAGGGTCCAGGCCAGGAGAGAGCTTAGGGCAGGTAGGGTCCAGGCCAGGAGAGAGCTTAGGGCAGGTAGGGTACAGGCCAGGAGAGAGCTTAGGGCAGGTAGGGTACAGGCCAGGAGAGAGCTTAGGGCAGGTAGGGTACAGGCCAGGAGAGAGCTTAGGGCAGGTAGGGTACAGGCCAGGAGAGAGCTTAGGGCAGGTAGGGTACAGGCCAGGAGAGAGCTTAGGGCAGGTAGGGTACAGGCCAGGAGAGAGCTTAGGGCAGGTAGGGTACAGGCCAGGAGAGAGCTTAGGGCAGGTAGGGTACAGGCCAGGAGAGAGCTTAGGGGAGGTAGGGTACAGGCCAGGAGAGAGCTTAGGGCAGGTAGGGTACAGGCCAGGAGAGAGCTTAGGGCAGGTAGGGTACAGGCCAGGAGAGAGCTTAGGGCAGGTAGGGTACAGGCCAGGAGAGAGCTTAGGGCAGGTAGGGTACAGGCCAGGAGAGAGCTTAGGGCAGGTAGGGTACAGGCCAGGAGAGAGCTTAGGGCAGGTAGGGTACAGGCCAGGAGAGAGCTTAGGGCAGGTAGGGTACAGGCCAGGAGAGAGCTTAGGGCAGGTAGGGTACAGGCCAGGAGAGAGCTTAGGGCAGGTAGGGTACAGGCCAGGAGAGAGCTTAGGGCAGGTAGGGTACAGGCCAGGAGAGAGCTTAGGGCAGGTAGGGTACAGGCCAGGAGAGACCTTAGGGCAGGTAGGGTACAGGCCAGGAGAGACCTTAGGGCAGGTAGGGTACAGGCCAGGAGAGAGCTTAGGGCAGGTAGGGTACAGGCCAGGAGAGACCTTAGGGCAGGTAGGGTACAGGCCAGGAGAGACCTTAGGGCAGGTAGGGTCCAGGCCAGGAGAGACCTTAGGGCAGGTAGGGTACAGGCCAGGAGAGAGCTTAGGGCAGGTAGGGTCCAGGCCAGGAGAGAGCTTAGGGCAGGTAGGGTACAGGCCAGGAGAGAGCTTAGGGCAGGTAGGGTACAGGCCAGGAGAGAGCTTAGGGCAGGTAGGGTACAGGCCAGGAGAGAGCTTAGGGCAGGTAGGGTACAGGCCAGGAGAGAGCTTAGGGCAGGTAGGGTACAGGCCAGGAGAGAGCTTAGGGCAGGTAGGGTACAGGCCAGGAGAGAGCTTAGGGCAGGTAGGGTACAGGCCAGGAGAGAGCTTAGGGCAGGTAGGGTACAGGCCAGGAGAGAGCTTAGGGCAGGTAGGGTCCAGGCCAGGAGAGAGCTTAGGGCAGGTAGGGTCCAGGCCAGGAGAGAGCTTAGGGCAGGTAGGGTACAGGCCAGGAGAGAGCTTAGGGCAGGTAGGGTACAGGCCAGGAGAGAGCTTAGGGCAGGTAGGGTCCAGGCCAGGAGAGAGCTTAGGGCAGGTAGGGTCCAGGCCAGGAGAGAGCTTAGGGCAGGTAGGGTACAGGCCAGGAGAGAGCTTAGGGCAGGTAGGGTACAGGCCAGGAGAGAGCTTAGGGCAGGTAGGGTACAGGCCAGGAGAGAGCTTAGGGCAGGTAGGGTACAGGCCAGGAGAGAGCTTAGGGCAGGTAGGGTACAGGCCAGGAGAGAGCTTAGGGCAGGTAGGGTACAGGCCAGGAGAGAGCTTAGGGCAGGTAGGGTACAGGCCAGGAGAGAGCTTAGGGCAGGTAGGGTACAGGCCAGGAGAGAGCTTAGGGCAGGTAGGGTACAGGCCAGGAGAGAGCTTAGGGCAGGTAGGGTACAGGCCAGGAGAGAGCTTAGGGCAGGTAGGGTACAGGCCAGGAGAGAGCTTAGGGCAGGTAGGGTACAGGCCAGGAGAGAGTTTAGGGCAGGTAGGGTACAGGCCAGGAGAGAGCTTAGGGCAGGTAGGGTACAGGCCAGGAGAGAGCTTAGGGCAGGTAGGGTACAGGCCAGGAGAGAGCTTAGGGCAGGTAGGGTACAGGCCAGGAGAGAGCTTAGGGCAGGTAGGGTACAGGCCAGGAGAGAGCTTAGGGCAGGTAGGGTACAGGCCAGGAGAGAGCTTAGGGCAGGTAGGGTACAGGCCAGGAGAGAGCTTAGGGCAGGTAGGGTACAGGCCAGGAGAGAGCTTAGGGCAGGTAGGGTACAGGCCAGGAGAGAGCTTAGGGCAGGTAGGGTACAGGCCAGGAGAGAGCTTAGGGCAGGTAGGGTACAGGCCAGGAGAGAGCTTAGGGCAGGTAGGGTACAGGCCAGGAGAGAGCTTAGGGCAGGTAGGGTACAGGCCAGGAGAGAGCTTAGGGCAGGTAGGGTCCAGGCCAGGAGAGAGCTTAGGGCAGGTAGGGTACAGGCCAGGAGAGAGCTTAGGGCAGGTAGGGTCCAGGCCAGGAGAGAGCTTAGGGCAGGTAGGGTCCAGGCCAGGAGAGAGCTTAGGGCAGGTAGGGTCCAGGCCAGGAGAGAGCTTAGGGCAGGTAGGGTACAGGCCAGGAGAGAGCTTAGGGCAGGTAGGGTACAGGCCAGGAGAGAGCTTAGGGCAGGTAGGGTACAGGCCAGGAGAGAGCTTAGGGCAGGTAGGGTACAGGCCAGGAGAGAGCTTAGGGCAGGTAGGGTACAGGCCAGGAGAGAGCTTAGGGCAGGTAGGGTACAGGCCAGGAGAGAGCTTAGGGCAGGTAGGGTACAGGCCAGGAGAGAGCTTAGGGCAGGTAGGGTACAGGCCAGGAGAGAGCTTAGGGCAGGTAGGGTACAGGCCAGGAGAGAGCTTAGGGCAGGTAGGGTACAGGCCAGGAGAGAGCTTAGGGCAGGTAGGGTCCAGGCCAGGAGAGAGCTTAGGGCAGGTAGGGTCCAGGCCAGGAGAGAGCTTAGGGCAGGTAGGGTACAGGCCAGGAGAGAGCTTAGGGCAGGTAGGGTACAGGCCAGGAGAGAGCTTAGGGCAGGTAGGGTACAGGCCAGGAGAGAGCTTAGGGCAGGTAGGGTACAGGCCAGGAGAGAGCTTAGGGCAGGTAGGGTACAGGCCAGGAGAGAGCTTAGGGCAGGTAGGGTACAGGCCAGGAGAGAGCTTAGGGCAGGTAGGGTACAGGCCAGGAGAGAGCTTAGGGCAGGTAGGGTACAGGCCAGGAGAGAGCTTAGGGCAGGTAGGGTACAGGCCAGGAGAGAGCTTAGGGCAGGTAGGGTACAGGCCAGGAGAGAGCTTAGGGGAGGTAGGGTACAGGCCAGGAGAGAGCTTAGGGCAGGTAGGGTACAGGCCAGGAGAGAGCTTAGGGCAGGTAGGGTACAGGCCAGGAGAGAGCTTAGGGCAGGTAGGATACAGGCCAGGAGAGAGCTTAGGGCAGGTAGGGTACAGGCCAGGAGAGAGCTTAGGGCAGGTAGGGTACAGGCCAGGAGAGAGCTTAGGGCAGGTAGGGTACAGGCCAGGAGAGAGCTTAGGGCAGGTAGGGTACAGGCCAGGAGAGAGCTTAGGGCAGGTAGGGTACAGGCCAGGAGAGAGCTTAGGGCAGGTAGGGTACAGGCCAGGAGAGACCTTAGGGCAGGTAGGGTACAGGCCAGGAGAGACCTTAGGGCAGGTAGGGTACAGGCCAGGAGAGACCTTAGGGCAGGTAGGGTACAGGCCAGGAGAGACCTTAGGGCAGGTAGGGTCCAGGCCAGGAGAGACCTTAGGGCAGGTAGGGTACAGGCCAGGAGAGAGCTTAGGGCAGGTAGGGTCCAGGCCAGGAGAGAGCTTAGGGCAGGTAGGGTACAGGCCAGGAGAGAGCTTAGGGCAGGTAGGGTACAGGCCAGGAGAGAGCTTAGGGCAGGTAGGGTACAGGCCAGGAGAGAGCTTAGGGCAGGTAGGGTACAGGCCAGGAGAGAGCTTAGGGCAGGTAGGGTACAGGCCAGGAGAGAGCTTAGGGCAGGTAGGGTACAGGCCAGGAGAGAGCTTAGGGCAGGTAGGGTACAGGCCAGGAGAGAGCTTAGGGCAGGTAGGGTACAGGCCAGGAGAGAGCTTAGGGCAGGTAGGGTCCAGGCCAGGAGAGAGCTTAGGGCAGGTAGGGTCCAGGCCAGGAGAGAGCTTAGGGCAGGTAGGGTACAGGCCAGGAGAGAGCTTAGGGCAGGTAGGGTACAGGCCAGGAGAGAGCTTAGGGCAGGTAGGGTCCAGGCCAGGAGAGAGCTTAGGGCAGGTAGGGTCCAGGCCAGGAGAGAGCTTAGGGCAGGTAGGGTCCAGGCCAGGAGAGAGCTTAGGGCAGGTAGGGTACAGGCCAGGAGAGAGCTTAGGGCAGGTAGGGTACAGGCCAGGAGAGAGCTTAGGGCAGGTAGGGTACAGGCCAGGAGAGAGCTTAGGGCAGGTAGGGTACAGGCCAGGAGAGAGCTTAGGGCAGGTAGGGTACAGGCCAGGAGAGAGCTTAGGGCAGGTAGGGTACAGGCCAGGAGAGAGCTTAGGGCAGGTAGGGTACAGGCCAGGAGAGAGCTTAGGGCAGGTAGGGTACAGGCCAGGAGAGAGCTTAGGGCAGGTAGGGTACAGGCCAGGAGAGAGCTTAGGGCAGGTAGGGTACAGGCCAGGAGAGAGCTTAGGGCAGGTAGGGTACAGGCCAGGAGAGAGCTTAGGGCAGGTAGGGTACAGGCCAGGAGAGAGCTTAGGGCAGGTAGGGTACAGGCCAGGAGAGAGCTTAGGGCAGGTAGGGTACAGGCCAGGAGAGAGCTTAGGGCAGGTAGGGTACAGGCCAGGAGAGAGCTTAGGGCAGGTAGGGTACAGGCCAGGAGAGAGCTTAGGGCAGGTAGGGTACAGGCCAGGAGAGAGCTTAGGGCAGGTAGGGTACAGGCCAGGAGAGAGCTTAGGGCAGGTAGGGTACAGGCCAGGAGAGAGCTTAGGGCAGGTAGGGTACAGGCCAGGAGAGAGCTTAGGGCAGGTAGGGTACAGGCCAGGAGAGAGCTTAGGGCAGGTAGGGTACAGGCCAGGAGAGAGCTTAGGGCAGGTAGGGTACAGGCCAGGAGAGAGCTTAGGGCAGGTAGGGTACAGGCCAGGAGAGACCTTAGGGCAGGTAGGGTACAGGCCGGTTCTGATGGAAGACAATAACACCCAGCAACAGTCAACAAAGAGCAATTTGAAAGTTTAATGCTTAAAACCAGCAAATCAAATTGTTTGGGGACAGACTTGGTGGAGACAACCGAGCACTGAAGGTGATCCTTGGTAAAGATTGCCACTCCCCCACCTTTGGAAGATCTGTCCTGCCGAAAAAGGTTCAAATAAAAAAATTGGGGCTAGCAACAGTAGATGGTCCAGGGTGTACATGCACATTTCCAGATATCATCAACATTAATACAATCAGGGCACGGCAGAGGACAGGGAGAGCTCTGCAGGGCTGATTTATGACATCTGAATGTGCATTAGATGGCAACAAGATCATGATGTACAATTTCATCAGGTAACATGAATACAAAGCCAGAATGTAGGAATGTAGTAAAGTAAAAGTAGTCAAAAATATAAATAGTAAAGTACAGATACCCCAAACAATGACTTAAATAGTACTTTAAAATATTTTTACTTAAGTACTTTACACCACTGTTTAAAATGGTTGATGGCACTCAGTGGCTTTGCCCATACTGTCACAGATGCTATAATGGCACAGATACAAAGATGAGTCCTCTAATATCTATCTCTATGGCCTGTTGTTCACACGCATATCTTCCCTCTCATTGGCTAGAATGGTCCCACCTGATCTCGCCTCTTCCCTCCTGCCTTGCATCTTTGAGGATATGTATTTCCATTGTTAGAGCGGTCACTCGAATGTCTTGTCTATATAATAACCAATCTTTGTTCTTCTGGTGGCTCTGAGTGATGTCATTCCATTCACACACTGCTCTCTCTCTATCTCTCTCTCTCTCTCTCTCTCTCTCTCTCTCTCAAGTGAAATAGATAATAAACAAAAGAGAAATAAACAATAAAAAATGAACAGTAAACATTACACTCACAGAAGTTACAAAATAATAAAGACATTTCAATAGTCATATTATGTACAGTTGAAGTCGGAGGTTTACATACACTTAGGTTGGAGTCATTAAAACTTGTTTTTCAACCACTCCACACATTTCTTGTTAAGGTTAACAAACTATAGTTTTGGCAAGTCAGTTAGGACATCTACTTTGTGAATGACAAGTCATTTTTCCAACAATTGTTAACAGACAGATTATTACACTTATAATTCACTGTATCACAATTCCAGTGGGTCAGAAGTTTACATACACTAAGTTGACTGTGCCTTTAAACAGCTTGGAAAATTCCAGAAAATTATGTATTGTTTTAGTGATTCACCATAGTGAAGGCGTAGACTCAGGTTTTCTGGGTCTCTGTTTTAGTTGAACAGGTTTCTCAATTTCTTTCATTGGTTTTTGCACTCTTCATCAAACCATTTGTCATTGTTGTTCATTTTCTTTGGTTTTCTGTTTGAAATGTTTAGATTTGATAGGGAAGCTGAGTGGTCAAATATACTGTTTAGGTTTTCTACTGCCAAATGTACACCTTCGCTATTACGTGAAATGTTTTGTCCAGGAAGTTGTCTAAAAGGGATTGCATTTGTTGTTGCCTAATTGTGTTTTGGTAGGTTTCCACACTACATTCCTTCCATCTGTAGCATGTCTTAATATTATTCAGTTCCTTTGGCTTGGATGCCTCATGATTGAGTATTGCTCTGTTCAAGTAGACTGTGGTTTTGCTGTGATCTGATAGGGGTGTCAGTGGGCTGACTGTGAACGCTCTGAGAGACTCTGGGTGGAGGTCAGTGATAACGTACTCTACAGTACTACTGCCAAGAGATGATCTATAGGTGTACCTGCCATAGGAGTCCCCTCGAAGCCTACCATTGATTATGTACATACCCAGCGTGTGACAGAGCTGCAGGAGTTGTGATCCATTTTTTGTTGGTTATGTTGTCGTAGTTGTACCTGGGGGGGCAAATGGGGGAGGGAATGCTGTCACCTCCAGGCAGGTGTTTGTCCCCCTGTGTGCTGAGGGTGTCAGGTTCTTGTCCAGTTCTGGCATTTAGGTCGCCACAGACTAATACATGTCCCTGGGCCTGGAAATGATTGATTTCCCCCTCCAGGATGGAGAAGCTGTCTTCATTAAAGTATGGGGATTCTAGTTTATTTTTTTTAATTTTTTTTCACCTTTACTTAACCAGGTAGGCAAGTTGAGAACAAGTTCTCATTTACAACTGCGACCTGGCCAAGATAAAGCAAAGCAGTGCGACACAAACAACAACACAGAGTTACACATGGAATAAACAAACATACAGTCAATGTGCAAATACAGTCTCGTGCAAATGAGGTAAGATTAGGGAGGTAAGGCAGTAAGTAGGCCATAGTGGCGAAATAATTACAATTTAGCAATTAGTAGTGGGGGGATATAGGTAGCACACAGTAGAACATTTCTCCCTGTTAAGATAATTTCCTTTTGAATTTCTAGCCAAATGTAAAATGTTCCTGTTTTGATTAATTTAATAGAGTGATTTAGGTCTGCTCTATATCAAATTAGCATACCACCTGAGTCCCTTCCCTGTTTCACACCTGGTAGTGTGGTGGATGGGACTACCAGCTCTGTAACCTAGAGGGCAACCAGTGGGTCCGTCTCCTCTATACCGTGTTTCTTGTAGGAGCTCATCTGCTCATGACTTTCTCTGTCTCTCTCTCTCTGTCTCTCTCTCTCTCTCTCTCTCTCTCTCTCTCTCTCTCTCTCTCTCTCTCTCTCTCTCTCTCTCTCTCTCTCTCTCTCTCTCTGTCTCTCTGTCTCTCTCTCTCTCTCTCTCTCTCTCTCTCTCTCTCTATCTCTCTCTCTCTCTCTCTCTCTCTCTCTCTCTCTCTCTCTCTCTCTCTCTCTTTGTCTGTCTCTCTCTGTCTCTCTCTGTCCCTCTCTGTCCCTCTCTCTCTCTGTGTCTCTCTCTGTCTCTCTCTGTCTCTCTCTCTCTCTCTCTCTCTCTCTCTCTCTCTCTCTCTCTCTCTCCCTCTCTCTGTAGGCAATGCAGCTGTGGTGAAGCCGTCTGAGCTGAGTGAATACTCAGCTAGTCTCCTCAAAGCTCTGCTCCCACGATATCTGGACCAGGTCCCTATTCTATTCCTCCTTGTCTGTCATTGTATAAGAATATAAATGAGAGATATCTGATAGCTGAAGTTACTGCAAAACTACTGTGATTACCGTGACTGTCAACCAATAGTTGGAAATCAGTGATTTAGTTCCAATGTGTTAGCCTCACCTTATACTGTATCTGCTATAAACAAGTATTTTATTGTTGTCATACCATGAATACATACTAGCTACAGATACATCCTGCTGTCTTGAGTTAGTGTCCAATGGCTGGCTCGCTGCTCAGCATGCTAAAAGGGATAGTACACATCACTCTGAACCACTTAAAGGGATAGTACACATCACTCTGAACCACTTAAAGGGATAGTACACATCACTCTGAACCACCTGTGAGGGACAGTATATGAACAAGCATCTGACAAACTTTGGTTCTGTGTAAACTGTCCTTTTTAAAGGGGAAGTTCAGGATTTTACAACTTTATGTTAGACTACTTTCAGTTTGAGGAACCATCTATGTGCCAGGGAGAACTGTAATCCACGGTTTGGTTTTCTATATTTTAACAGCCACTTTAGCTTCAGCTAACTTTAGCCGCTGCTAGCTAACTATCAATGGAAAGTGACAGGGGCATCTGTGCAATTTTCAAAACGTATTGGCTAAATGAACTGAAATCCTTATTTTCCTGGGTCTTCCCAGGAGCTGTACCCTGTAGTGTGTGGGGGCGTCTCAGAGACCCAGGAGTTGCTGCGTCAGCGTTTCGACCACATCTTCTACACAGGGAACAGCACTGTGGGTAAACTGGTGATGGAGGCCGCAGCCCGACACCTCACCCCTGTGACCCTGGAGCTGGGGGGGAAGAGCCCCTGTTACATCGATAAGGACGTCGACCTCAGAGTTGCATGCCGGTCAGTAACTTGATACAGTAGAGCTAGCTTTAGCCGTTAGCTTTTTTTCTAGCTAGCATAGCAGTTTTAGCTACTGAAAAGATTAGAGTCAATGGCGCTATTGGCGAAAAATATAGCTGTGGATGAGTTTATCCTCTACAATATCACTCCGTTATACTTTACCTTGGCTAATGTTTTTTGCAGTGATTTACTGGTGACTTTTTAAAACATTTAGAAGGATTGAAGACATGGCACCTCATTGCCAACCACGGTACTGCAGGCATTGTTTGCAGAAATCATGATCTGCAATGACCCCCGTTGAAGTGAATGACCCCCGTTGTAGTGAATGACCCCCGTTCTAGTGAATGACCCCCCGGCGCCTGCCCCTTAGCTCCCTGCCCCAAGGCCGGCGCCTGCCCCTTAGCTCCCTGCCCCAAGGCCGGCGCCTGCCCCTTAGCTCCCTGCCCCAAGGCCGGCGCCTGCCCCTTAGCTCCCTGCCCCAAGGCCGGCGCCTGCCCCTTAGCTCCCTGCCCCAAGGCCGGCGCCTGCCCCTTAGCTCCCTGCCCCAAGGCCGGCGCCTGCCCCTTAGCTCCCTGCCCCAAGGCCGGCGCCTGCCCCTTAGCTCCCTGCCCCAAGGCCGGCGCCTGCCCCTTAGCTCCCTGCCCCAAGGCCGGCGCCTGCCCCTTAGCTCCCTGCCCCAAGGCCGGCGCCTGCCCCTTAGCTCCCTGCCCCAAGGCCGGCGCCTGCCCCTTAGCTCCCTGCCCCAAGGCCGGCGCCTGCCCCTTAGCTCCCTGCCCCAAGGCCGGCGCCTGCCCCTTAGCTCCCTGCCCCAAGGCCGGCGCCTGCCCCTTAGCTCCCTGCCCCAAGGCCGGCGCCTGCCCCTTAGCTCCCTGCCCCAAGGCCGAAGCATCAGAAACATCGAAACGGAAACATTTTCAAGTTATCTATTTTATCTCTGTGATTTTTGGGGTTGTGTGTCCACTACAGGCGTATCACGTGGGGGAAGTTTGTGAACTGCGGTCAGACGTGCATCGCCCCGGACTACATCCTGTGTGAACCCAGCATCCAGAACAGAGTGGTGGAGGGCATCCGGCAGACACTACTGGTCTCTTACTTAAAACCTCTAACGAGTCTCCCTCCCGGATCCGGGATCCTCCTCATCAAAAAAGCTGACTCTCTCTCTATCTGTTTCTCTCTCTATCCCTTTCTCTCTCTACCCCTTTCTCTCTCTATCTCTTTCTCTCTCTATCTCTTTCTCTCTCTATCCCTTTCTCTTTCTATCCCTTTCTCTCTCTATCTCTCTCTATCTCTTTCTCTCTCTATCCCTTTCTCTCTCTATCCCTATCTCTCTCTATCCCTTTCTCTCTCTATCTCTTTCTCTCTCTATCCCTTTCTCTCTCTATCCCTATCTCTCTCTATCCCTTTCTCTCTCTATCTCTTTCTCTCTCTATCTCTTTCTCTCTCTATCCCTTTCTCTCTCTATCCCTTTCTCTCTCTATCCCTTTCTCTCTCTATCCCTTTCTCTCTCTATCCCTTTCTCTCTCTATCTCTTTCTCTCTCTATCTCTCTCTATCTCTTTCTCTCTCTATCCCTATCTCTCTCTATCCCTATCTCTCTCTATCCCTATCTCTCTCTATCCCTTTCTCTCTCTGTCCCTTTCTCTCTCTATCCCTTTCTCTCTCTATCCCTTTCTCTCTCTATCTCTTTCTCTCTCTATCCCTTTCTCTCTCTATCTCTTTCTCTCTCTATCTCTCTCTATCTCTTTCTCTCTCTATCCCTTTCTCTCTCTATCTCTTTCTCTCTCTATCCCTTTCTCTCTCTATCCCTTTCTCTCTCTATCCCTTTCTCTCTCTATCCCTTTCTCTCTCTATCTCTCTCTATCCCTATCTCTCTCTATCCCTTTCTCTATATATGTATCTCTCTATCCCTTTCTCTCTCTATTCCTTTCTCTCTCTATCCCTTTCTCTCTCTATCCCTTTCTCTCTCTATCCCTTTCTCTCTCTATCTCTCTCTATATCTTTCTCTCTCTATCCCTTTCTCTCTCTATCTCTTTCTCTCTCTATCCCTTTCTCTATCTATATATGTATCTCTCTATCTTTATCTCTACCCCTCTATCTATATCTCTACCCCTCTATCTTTATCTCTACCCCTCTATCTATATCTCTACCCCTCTATCTATATCTCTACCCCTCTATCTATATCTCTACCCCTCTATCTATATCTCTACCCCTCTATCTGTATCTCTACCCCTCTATCTATATATATACCCCTCTATCTATATCTCTATCCCTCTATCTATATCTCTACCCCTCTATCTCTATCCCTCTATCTCTACCCCTCTATCTTTATCTCTACCCCTCTATCTATATCTCTATCCCTCTATCTGTATCTCTATCCCTCTATCTATATCTCTATCCCTCTATCTATATCTCTACCCCTCTATCTATATCTCTATCCCTCTATCTATATCCCTCTATCTATATCTCTATCCCTCTATCTTTATCTCTACCCCTCTATCTATATCTCTATCCCTCTATCTGTATCTCTATCCCTCTATCTATATCTCTATCCCTCTATCTATATCTCTACCCCTCTATCTATATCTCTATCCCTCTATCTCTATCCCTCTATCTATATCTCTATCCCTCTATCTATATCTCTATCCCTCTGTCTATATCTCTACCCCTTTGTCTATATCTCTACCCCTTTGTCTATATTCAATTCAATTCAATTCAAGGGGCTTTATTGGCATGGGAAACATGTGTTAACATTGCCAAAGCAAGTGAGGTAGATAATATACAAAATTAAAATAAACAATAAAAATGAACAGTAAACATTACACATACAAAAGTTTCAAAACAATAAAGACATTACAAATGTCATATTATATATATGCAGTGTTGTAACAATGTACAAATGGTTAAAGCACACAAGTTAAAATAAATAAACATAAATATGGGTTGTATTTACAATGGTGTTTGTTCTATATCTCTACCCCTTTTTCTCTATCTCTATCCCTCTATATATATCTCTACCCCTCTATCTCTATCTCTACCCCTCTATCTATATCTCTACCCCTCTGTCTATATCTCTACCCCTCTATCTATATCTCTATCCCTCTATCTATATCTCTATCTATATCTCTACCCCTCTATCTATATCTCTACTCCTCTATCTATATCTCTATCCCTCTGTCTATATCTCTACCCCTCTATCTATATCTCTATCCCTCTGTCTATATCTCTACCCCTCTATCTATATCTCTATCCCTCTGTCTATATCTCTACCCCTCTATCTATATCTCTACCCCTCTAACTATATCTTCCATTTTATCTATATCTCTACCCCTCTATCTATATCTCTATCCCTCTGTCTATATCTCTACCCCTCTATCTATATCTCTACCCCTCTAACTATATCTTCCATTTTATCTATATCTCTACCCCTCTATCTATATCTCTATCCCTCTATCTATATCTCTATCCCTCTATCTGTATCTCTATCCCTCTATCTATATCTCTACCCCTCTATCTATATCTCTATCCCTCTATCTATATCTCTACCCCTCTATCTATATCTCTATCCCTCTATCTATATCTCTATCCCTCTGTCTATATCTTTACCCCTTTGTCTATATCTCTACCCCTTTGTCTATATCTCTACCCCTTTTTCTCTATCTCTATCCCTCTATATATATCTCTACCCCTCTATCTCTATCTCTACCCCTCTATCTATATCTCTACCCCTCTGTCTATATCTCTACCCCTCTATCTATATCTCTATCCCTCTATCTATATCTCTATCTATATCTCTACCCCTCTATCTATATCTCTACCCCTCTATCTATATCTCTACCCCTCTATCTATATCTCTATCCCTCTGTCTATATCTCTACCCCTCTATCTATATCTCTATCCCTCTGTCTATATCTCTACCCCTCTATCTATATCTCTATCCCTCTGTCTATATCTCTACCCCTCTATCTATATCTCTACCCCTCTAACTATATATCTACCATTTTATCTATATCTCTACCCCTCTATCTATATCTCTACCCCTCTATCTATATCTCTATCCCTCTATCTATATCTCTACCCCTCCAGCTATATCTCTATCCCTCTATCTATATCCCTCTATCTATATCTCTATCCCTCTATCTATATCTCTACCCCTCTATCTATATCTCTACCCCTCTATCTCTATCTCTACCCCTCTATCTATATCTCTACCCCTCTGTCTATATCTCTACCCCTCTATCTATATCTCTATCCCTCTATCTATATCTCTATCTATATCTCTACCCCTCTATCTATATCTCTACCCCTCTATCTATATCTCTATCCCTCTGTCTATATCTCTACCCCTCTATCTATATCTCTATCCCTCTGTCTATATCTCTACCCCTCTATCTATATCTCTATCCCTCTGTCTATATCTCTACCCCTCTATCTATATCTCTACCCCTCTAACTATATATCTACCATTTTATCTATATCTCTACCCCTCTATCTATATCTCTACCCCTCTATCTATATCTCTATCCCTCTATCTATATCTCTACCCCTCCAGCTATATCTCTATCCCTCTATCTATATCCCTCTATCTATATCTCTATCCCTCTATCTATATCTCTACCCCTCTATCTATATCTCTACCCCTCTATCTATATCTCTATCCCTCTATCTATATCTCTACCCCTCTATCTATATCTCTATCCCTCTATCTATATCTCTATCCCTCTATCTGTATCTCTACCCCTCTATCTATATATATACCCCTCTATCTATATCTCTATCCCTCTATCTATATCTCTATCCCTCTATCTCTACCCCTCTATCTGTATCTCTATCCCTCTATCTATATCTCTATCCCTCTATCTGTATCTCTATCCCTCTATCTATATCTCTATCCCTCTATCTATATCTCTACCATTTTATCTATATCTCTACCCCTCTATCTATATCTCTACCCCTCTATCTGTATCTCTATCCCTCTATCTATATCTCTATCCCTCTATCTATATCTCTATCCCTCTGTCTATATCCCTCTATCTATATCTATATCCCTCTATCTATATCTCTACCCCTCTATCTATATCTCTACCCCTCTATCTATATCTCTATCCCTCTGTCTATATCTCTACCCCTCTATCTATATCTCTATCCCTCTGTCTATATCTCTACCCCTCTATCTATATCTCTACCCCTCTAACTATATCTCTACCATTTTATCTATATCTCTACCCCTCTATCTATATCTCTACCCCTCTATCTATATCTCTACCCCTCCAGCTATATCTCTATCCCTCTATCTATATCTCTATCCCTCTATCTGTATCTCTATCCCTCTATCTATATCTCTATCCCTCTATCTATATCTCTTCCCCTCTATCTATATCTATATCCCTCTATCTATATCCCTCTATCTATATCTCTATCCCTCTATCTGTATCTCTACCCCTCTATCTATATATATACCCCTCTATCTATATCTCCATCCCTATATCTATATCTCTACCCCTCTATCTCTATCCCTCTATCTCTACCCCTCTATCTGTATCTGTATCCCTCTATCTATATCTCTATCCCTCTATCTGTATCTCTATCCCTCTATCTATATCTCTATCCCTCTATCTATATCTCTATCCCTCTATCTATATCTCTACCCCTCTATCTATATCTCTATCCCTCTATCTGTATCTCTATCCCTCTATCTATATCTCTATCCCTCTATCTATATCTCTTCCCCTCTATCTATATCTATATCCCTCTATCTATATCCCTCTATCTATATCTCTATCCCTCTATCTGTATCTCTACCCCTCTATCTATATATATACCCCTCTATCTATATCTCTATCCCTATATCTATATCTCTACCCCTCTATCTCTATCCCTCTATCTCTACCCCTCTATCTGTATCTGTATCCCTCTATCTATATCTCTATCCCTCTATCTGTATCTCTATCCCTCTATCTATATCTCTATCCCTCTATCTATATCTCTATCCCTCTATCTATATCTCTACCCCTCTATCTATATCTCTATCCCTCTATCTATATCCCTCTATCTATATCTCTATCCCTCTATCTATATCTCTACCCCTCTATCTATATCTCTATCCCTCTATCTATATCTCTACCCCTTTGTCTATATCTCTACCCCTTTGTCTATATCTCTACCCCTTTCTCTATATCTCTACCCATTTGTCTCTATCTCTATCCCTCTATATATATCTCTACCCCTCTATCTCTATCTCTACCCCTCTATCTATATCTCTACCCCTCTGTCTATATTTCTACCCCTCTATCTATATCTCTATCCCTCTATCTCTATCTATCTCTACCCCTCTATCTATATCTCTACCCCTCTATCTATATCTCTATCCCTCTGTCTATATCTCTACCTCTCTATCTATATCTCTATCCCTCTATCTATATCTCTATCTATATCTCTACCCCTCTATCTATATCTCTACCCCTCTATCTATATCTCTATCCCTCTGTCTATATCTCTACCCCTCTATCTATATCTCTATCCCTCTGTCTATATCTCTACCCCTCTATCTATATCTCTACCCCTCTATCTATATCTCTACCCCTCTATCTATATCTCTACCCCTCCAGCTATATCTCTATCCCTCTATCTATATCTCTATCCCTCCAACTATATCTATATCCCTCTATCTATATCTCTACCCCTCTATCTATATCTCTATCCCTCTATCTATATCCCTCTATCTATATCTCTATCCCTCTATCTATATCTCTACCCCTCTATCTATATCTCTATCCCTCTATCTATATCCCTCTATCTATATCTCTATCCCTCTATCTATATCTCTACCCCTCTATCTATATCTCTATCCCTCTGTCTATATCTCTACCCCTCTATCTATATCTCTACCCCTCTATCTATATCTCTACCATTTTATCTATATCTCTACCCCTCTATCTATATCTCTATCCCTCTGTCTATATCTCTATCCCTCTATCTATATCTCTTCCCCTCTATCTATATCTCTATCCCTCTATCTATATCTCTACCCCTCTATCTATATCTCTATCCCTCTGTCTATATCTCTACCCCTCTATCTATATCTCTTCCCCTCTATCTATATATCTATCCCTCTGTCTATATCTCTACCATTTTATCTATATCTCTACCATTTTATCTATATCTCTACCCCTCCAGCTTTATCTCTAAACCTCTATCTATATCTCTACCCCTCTATCTATATCTATACCCCTCTATCTATATCTCTATCCCTCTATCTCTATCCCTCTATCTATATCTCTACCCCTCTATCTATATCTCTACCCCTCTGTCTATATCTCTACCCCTCTATCTATATCTCTATCCCTCTATCTATTTAATTGGGGGCACTCTCTCTCTCTATATATACAGTGGGGAGAACAAGTATTTGATACACTGCCGATTTTGCAGGTTTTCCTACTTACAAAGCATGTAGAGGTCTGTCATTTTTATCATAGGTACACTTCAACTGTGAGAGACGGAATCTAAAACAAAAATCCAGAAAATCACATTGTATGATTTTTAAGTAATTAATTTGCATTTTATTGCATGACATAAGTATTTGATCACCTACCAACCAGTAAGAATTTCGGCTCTCACAGACCTGTTCGTTTTTCTTTAAGAAGCCCTCCTGTTCTCCACTCATTACCTGTATTAACTGCACCTGTTTGAACTCGTTACCTGTATAAAAGACACCTGTCCACACACTCAATCAAACAGACTCCAACCTCTCCACAATGGCCAAGACCAGAGAGCTGTGTAAGGACATCAGGGATCAAATTGTAGACCTGCACAAGGCTGGGATGGGCTACAGGACAATAGGCAAGCAGCTTGGTGAGAAGGCAACAACTGTTGGCGCAATTATTAGAAAATGGAAGAAGTTCAAGATGACGGTCAATCACCCTCGGTCTGGGGCTCCATGCAAGATCTCACCTCGTGGGGCATCAATGATCATGAGGAAGGTGAGGGATCAGCCCAGAACTACACGGCAGGACCTGGTCAATGACCTGAAGAGAGCTGGGACCACAGTCTCAAAGAAAACCAATAGTAACACACTACGCCGTCATGGACACTACGCCTCCTTCCCTAAGTAAGAGCATTGAAAATGGGTCGTGGCTGGGTCTTCCAGCATGACAACGACCTGAAACACACAGCCAGGGCAACTAAGGAGTGGCTCCGTAAGAAGCATCTCAAGGTCCTGGAGTGGCCTAGCCAGTCTCCAGACCTGAATCCAATGGAAAATCTTTGGAGGGAGCTGAAAGTCCGTATTGCCCAGCGACAGCCCCGAAACCTGAAGGATCTGGAGAAGGTCTGTATGGAGGAGTGGGCCAAAATCCCTGCTGCAGTGTGTGCAAACCTGGTCAAGAACTACAGGAAACGTATGATCTCTGTAATTGCAAACAAAGGTTTCTGTACCAAATATTAAGTTCTGCTTTTCTGATGTATCAAATACTTATGTCATGCAATAAAATGCAAATTAATTACTTAAAAATCATACAATGTGATTTTCTGGATTTTTGTTTTAGATTCCGTCTCTCACAGTTGAAGTGTACCTATGATAAAAATTACAGACCTCTACATGCTTTGTAAGTAGGAAAACCTGCAAAATCGGCAGTGTATCAAATACTTGTTCTCCCCACTGTATATATATAGTTATAGTTCTATATCGTTCTATATCTGTAGTTGAAGTCGGAAGTTTACATACCCTTAGGTTGGGGTCATTAAAACTCGTTTTTCAACCACTCCACAAATTTCTTGTTAACAAACTATAGTTTTGGCAGGTCGTTTAGGACTTCCAACAATTGTTTACAGACAGATGATTTCACTTGTAATTCCCTGTATCCAGTGGGTCAGAAGTTTTCATATACTAAGTTGACTGTACCTTTAAACAGCTTGGAAAATTCCAGAAGCTTCTTTAGAAGACCTCCACAAGTCTGGTTCATCCTTGGGAACAATTTCCAATAGCCTGAAGGTACCACGTTAATCTGTACAAACAATAGTACGCAAGTATAAACACCATGGGACTGATTTGAAACCTGAATTGACCCCAAACCTGATTAACTGTAAGGTACCAGCCTGCTACTGTCAGTTAGCCCCTCCAACAAATTTAATGTGTTATCATCAGGTGAATAATAATGGCAAGGAGAATGAATCAGCATTTTAAAATTCATAGATTTGGTAGATAGTTTTTCATTATTTTGACCTCCCCACATTTATAATTGGAAGTGTAAACTCTAGCATAGCCTATTAGCTAGAAAGGTAACTCGACACACATTTAGCTAGTAGCTGGTTAAACAAAGGTTAACCATGTGTTGGCAAAAATATATGTCCAAGTCAGCGGCCAGATGCAATTGCTGGGACTGATACTCGCGCAGGTGCTTTTTCAAAGCCTTTGTCAGATACTCCAGTGAATGTAATTTGCTTATAATAAGGAGTTGACTTGAAAGAAGACATTTGCCGCTTTTCTACTGTAGGTATGTAATTGAACATTATGTTTATTCTTTTGTTTCTAGCAATATTCATTCAAAAATTATAACCAAACCAAATCCGCGTAAAAGTATAAAAAATGTGCGGACCCTTTGCAGTACTTCCGCGTGGACCCCAGGTTGAATACCCCCTGAAATAATCCAAAGATTGTTTTCCTTAATCCAAGGAGTTCTATGGGCCCGACCCCAAATCCTCCCCTGACTACGGCCGCATCATCAACCAGCGCCACTTCAACCGCGTGATGGCTCTACTGGATGGCTACACGGCGGCGCTAGGGGGCCAGAGTGACGCATCACAACGCTACATTGGTATGCAGACTGATAGGGCTCACAGATATTTGCTGATACATTTGTAGTTGACTTGGGTTGTAATAGTACTGTATTTGACCTTGGGTTGTATTAGTACTGTATTTGACCTTGGGTTGTATTAGTACTGTATTTGACCTTAGGTTGTATTAGTACTGTATTTGACCTTGGGTTGTAATAGTACTGTATTTGACCTTGGGTTGTAATAGTACTGTATTTGACCTTGGGTTGTAATAGTACTGTATTTGACCTTGGGTTGTAATAGTACTGTATTTGACCTTGGGTTGTAATAGTACTGTATTTGACCTTGGGTTGTAATAGTACTGTATTTGACCTTGGGTTGTAATAGTACTGTATTTGACCTTGGGTTGTATTAGTACTGTATTTGACCTTGGGTTGTAATAGTACTGTATTTGACCTTGGGTTGTAATAGTACTGTATTTGACCTTGGGTTGTAATAGTACTGTATTTGACCTTGGGTTGTATTAGTACTGTATTTGACCTTGGGTTGCAACATGCCCGGGACATTTCCCAGAGTTCCAAGGTTCACCAGATATCCCAGTTGGAGATTTCCCAGTTGGAGGATTGCCCCCCTGCTTATTCCTCTTGATTCCAGGAATCTCCCAACTGGGATTGCTCCAACTGGCAGTCCTCCAACTAAGAATTTACCAATTGGGAATTATCCAACTGGTTTTTCTCCAACTGGTTTTTCTCCAACTGGTTTTTATCCAACTGGTTTTTCTCCAACTAGTTTTTCTTCAACTGGGATTTCTGGAATAGCGAGGACTTTGGGAAAGTTCCAGTAATGTTGCAGTTTTGTAATCCTCCAACTTGAATTTCTGAAACACTTGGGAACTATGCTTAGTTGGTCAACAACCCTGACCTCTGACCCCTCAGCCCCCACGGTGGTGAAGGACGTGCCCCCCCATGCTAGGCTGATGCAGGAGGAGATCTTCGGCCCCCTGTTGCCCATAGTGACCGTCAGCGACATAGATGACGCCATCCACTTCATCAGTGAGAGAGAGAAGCCCCTGGCGCTCTACGTCTTCTCCTCCAACAAGAAGGTCTGGAGGGAGCTAGTGAGCAACCTATGGAGTAGGGCTGAATCCCAAATCAATCCCTGCGACCTTACGCTCATCTGAAGAGCTTATATAATTGAATTAGTATAAGCGACATGGTGAAACTTCAGTTCACAAGGTGGAGCTATTAAGAATATTGCTTACGCCTGTCAAATCCACTCAGATCTCCACAAGTGGGTTTAGGGGTTGATTTGAGATTGGGCATGGGTCACATTTAGGTGAGCTCTTTGGTGAAATGTGATTAAACTGTAAGAAGGTGAGCTGTTACTGTGGCAACAACATGTGTACTTATTTCGGTATGTACAGTATCTATTTACATATGGGGGGGCTGATAAAAGACATCTCTGTCTCTGTCAATAAGGTGATAAAGCGAATGCTGGCTGAGACGACCAGTGGCGGGGTGACGGTCAATGACGTCATGATGCACTACACCCTCAGCTCTCTGCCCTTTGGGGGTGTAGGTAAGAACTCTTTTATGATACTTTATGCTTACGCCAAGTCTTTGGGGATGTCGCCTAGCCAGACCTAGGTTGGCACGCTAGCCGGTATTGGGTCGAGGCTGGTTAACTGATGGCAGCTGATATGATAGCATGCCACTGCCGGTCCAACCACAGCTTGCCATTACAATAGTCATGCCTACGGCAGTCCAATGGTGGCTTGCCTGCGGTAGACAGACAGACTGAGTCTAAATTCACCCTTTGACCCAATGCCCCCACTAACTTGGTGCCTATGGTAACAGAACCTCATTCCAACACTACCACACATTTGTCCAGGACCAACACCTGCTAGTCAAGCCTTGGCCAAACTTCTACTGTAAGTAACTTACTAACTTTACCGAGTCGGAGGGTAGCGCGAGACGGAGGGTAGGGCGTCCTTGGGACTGAGTCGGTGAAATAGTGCTAGATCATCATGCAGCTAACGTCTAATCTTTAACAAAAAGTCACATGAACTCCTGAGTCTGAGGGTAGCTTGTCCTTGGGACTGAGTCGGAGGGTAGCGGATCCTTGGGACTGAGGGACTGAGTCGGAGGGTAGCCCTTGGGACTGAGTCAGATGGTAGCCTGAGTCGGAGGGTACGTCCTTGGGACTGAGTCAGATGGTAGCCTGAGTTGGAGGGTAGCGCGGCCTTGGGACTGAGTCAGATGGTAGCCTGAGTTGGAGGGTAGCCTTCCTTGGGACTGAGTCGGAGGGTAGCCGTCCTTGGGACTGAGTCGGAGGGTAGCCTTCCTTGGGACTGAGTCGGAGGGTAGCGTGGCCTTGGGACTGAGTCGGAGGGTAGCCTTCCTTGGGACTGAGTCGGAGGGTAGCCTGAGTTGGAGGGTAGCGGATCCTTGGGACTGAGTCAGATGGTAGCCTGAGTCGGAGGGTAGCCTTCCTTGGGACTGAGTCAGATGGTAGCCTGAGTTGGAGGGTAGCGCGGCCTTGGGACTGAGTCAGATGGTAGCCTGAGTCGGAGGGTAGCGCGCCTTGGGACTGAGTCAGATGGTAGCCTGAGTCGGAGGGTAGCCTTCCTTGGGACTGAGTCAGATGGTAGCCTGAGTCGGAGGGTAGCGGATCCTTGGGACTGAGGCGGAGGGTAGCCTGAGTCGGAGGGTAGCCGTCCTTGGGACTGAGTCAGAGGGTAGCCTGAGTTGGAGGGTAGCCTTCCTTGGGACTGAGTCGGAGGGTAGCCGTCCTTGGGACTGAGTCGGAGGGTAGCCTTCCTTGGGACTGAGTCAGAGGGTAGCCTGAGTCGGAGGGTAGCCTTCCTTGGGACTGAGTCAGAGGGTAGCCTGAGTTGGAGGGTAGCGGATCCTTGGGACTGAGGCGGAGGGTAGCGGATCCTTGGGACTGAGTCAGATGGTAGCCTGAGTTGGAGGGTAGCGGATCCTTGGGACTGAGTCAGATGGTAGCCTGAGTCGGAGGGTAGCCTTCCTTGGGACTGAGTCAGATGGTAGCCTGAGTTGGAGGGTAGCCTTCCTTGGGACTGAGTCGGAGGGTAGCCTGAGTTGGAGGGTAGCGGATCCTTGGGACTGAGGCGGAGGGTAGCCTGAGTCGGAGGGTAGCCGTCCTTGGGACTGAGGCGGAGAAATACTGCTAGAGCGTCATGCAGCTAACGTCTCATCCTTAACAACAAGTCACATGAACGCTTGACCCCCCCCCCCTTCATTTGACCCTAGCCCTGTGACCTTTGAACCCCACAGGTCAGAGTGGAACAGGCAAGTATCATGGGAAACACACCTTTGACCAGTTAAGCCACCATCGGGCGTGTCTGGTCAAGTCTCTGGGCATGGAGGGGGTCAACATGGTGCGGTACCCACCCCAGAACTTCCAGAAGGCTCGCAGGGTCAGGTTGACCATGAGGACCCCACTGGTTGACTTCTCTAGGAAAACCTATATCTGGGCCGTGACGGCCACTGTCTTTGCTTTCGGTCTCTTGGTCACCTTGTCTGCCATCCTGTTAATTGCTGGTGGCCTGAACTGCACCTGTTGGAGGGTCTGGCAAATCTGGCGCTAGCCAGTCTGTACCTGCATTGGCCGACATACACTAACGTTCAAAAGTTTGGGGTCACTTAGAAATGTCCTTGTTTTGAAAGAAAAGCACATTTTATGTCCATTAAAATAACATCAAATTGATCAGAAATACAGTGTAGACATTGTTAATGTTGTAAATAACTATTGTAGCTGGAAACGGCAGATTTTTTTACGGAATATCTACATAGGCGTACAGAGGCCCATTATCAGCAACCACCATGTGTTCCAATGGCAAGTTGTGTTAGCTAATCCAAGTTCATAATTTTAAAAGGCTAATGTATTATTAGAAAATCCTTTTGCAATTATGTTAGCACAGCTGAAAACTGTTGTCCTGATTAAAGAAGCAATAAAACTGGCCTTCTTTAGACTAGCTGAGTATCTGGAGCAGCATTTGTGGGTTAGATTACAGGCTCAAAATGGGCAGAAACAAAGACCAAACTTTTGAACGGTAGTCTACATTCAACAAAAGACAGGTCCCTGTGTCTGTGTCTGGTTTCCTTGGCTTTAGAATATTGTCTATTGGCTTTGTGTGTCCATGTCCATGTCACTGTGACTAAACACATAACCTTGGTGGTGCAAACTCTCGACTGCTGTCAGTGGTTTTGGCTTTCCACCCCCGATCCTCTGTAATGACGATGAGCCACGGCCTTTGCTGATGGCGAGCCGTGTATTGTTGTCTAATCTTCCATTCAAATCTATCATTTCATTCTAATCAGACAGCCAATTTGTGATTTGATTGTTTACATCTTGTTAAAGCATTGATCAAGATCTAGAACCACCAAACTGCTTTCACATATAATGTCACATATATAAGAGGTTTGCTGGAATGGAAAGCAACATACAGTAGCTAACATGGTGCTTGGTTCTCGACTCGGGTTACAAACTTCCAATAACTTTCCTAAATGTCCCAGGTTTTTACTGGTTGGAGGATACCGGATTTCCTGCTGCTTCCTTCCTGATTTTGGGGAATCTTCCAACGGAGGTTTCTGGGAAATGCTGCATGAACGTCATAAATTCTAATGTTTCTAACCCTTACTGACCCCCCCCCCCCCCACAGGTCAGAGTGGAACAGGCAGGTATCATGGGAAACACACCTTTGACCAGTTCAGCCACCATCGGGCGTGTCTGGTCAAGTCTCTGGGCATGGAGGGGGTCAACATGCCGCGGTATCCACCCCAGAACTTCCAGAAGGCTCGCAGGGTCAGGCTGGCCATGAGGACCCCACTGGTTGACTTCTCCAAGGGCACCTACATCTGGGCGGTCACGGCGTCCATTGTGGCTCTGGGACTCCTGGTCGCCCTGACTGTGATTCTAATACTAGCGGCCGGCGTCAGCTGTACCTGTTGGTGATTTGATGGATAGATACAGGGGGGTTAGGGGGGAGTTAGGGGGTGGGGGGAGTTAGGGGGGAGTTAGGGGAGTTAGGGGGTGGGGGGAGTTAGGGGGGAGTTAGGTAGGGTTAGGGGGGAGTTAGGGGGCGGTTAGGGGGGGGTTAGGGGAGTTAGGGGGGGTGGGGGGGTTAGGGGAGTTAGGGGGGGTGGGGGGGGGGTTAGGGGAGTTAGGGGGGGTGGGGGGGTTAGGGTTGCATTTTTGGAATCGTTCACAAAAATTCCCTGATTTTCCAGAAATCCTGTTTGGAAGATTTCTGATTTCCTGCTTCTTCACTTCTGATTACGGGAATCTTCCTACCGGGGTTTCTCAGGAAAACCTGAGAATCTTGGGAAAGAGTCGAGACACAGTGGACTGTGGTATTAATACATTAATGTCAAGGCATTATGTGAGTATTATTGGTTTGTTTGTCCATGACTTCCTTTTCTATTATGTCTGTTGTATGAATTTGTATCTAATGACTGTTTTTCAGTTGTTATTTTTTAATGATATTATAAAATACTGTTTATGAAGTTCTCTCACTTAACAACAGTTCAAAAGATGAGGTAGACTAATCAATGAACAACCATGTCTTTAGTGCAGTAGGTCTAATGTTCTGCTCACATAAACCTGTGATGAATATGCCCCAGTGTTACAGAAATGTTGTTACCTCTTACCTTTTAAAGTGGATGGTGGTATTAGAGGGGGAAAATGTCAGTGAGTACAATGTAGCTGTTAGCATTGTTTTTATTCTCCCGCTGCACTTGGTAGCCCTGCCTGGTCTGTACAATAATGTCAATTCAATCTTTATGGTCCAATTCTGGACGTGCCTTTTGTGTCTCTCCTGCTACAGTTGCACACACCCCAGTTTCCATCCCAAATTACATACTCTGCCCGATACGGTGCACTACTTTTGAACAGGACCTATAGGGCTCTGGTCAAAAGTAGTGCCCTTTTAATAGGGAATAGGATGCCATTTGTGATACACATACAATACACTTCTCCCCTGGAGAGTTCAGGAAGCGTTGAATAAAATGTATGTATATGAATAATACTCAATATAACAGAAGACTTGCTTCACCTGCTGGGGTGAAATGTATGCCAACTATCTTTTATAGCATCACTAAATAGTTTATTTTAAGCAATACGGCCCGAGGGGGGGTGTGGTATATGGCTAATATACCACAGCTAACGTCTGTTCTTAAGCACGACGCAACGCAGAGTGCCTGCATACATCCATTAGCTGTGATATATTAGCCATATACCACAAACCCCTGAGGTGCCTTATTGCTATTATAAACTGGTTACCAATGTAATTAAAGCAGTAAAAATAAATGTTTTGTCATACCCGTGGTATACGGTCTGATATACCACGGCTGTCAGCCAATCAGCATTCAGGGCTCGAACCACCCAGTTTATGTCTGATATACCACGGCTTTAATATACCACGGTTTCAGCCAATCAGCATCCAGGACTCAAACTACCCAGTTTATAATACCAATTTAGGTCATTACCTAAGGTTCAGACGGTAGAGCCTTAGGATTGTGTTTGTTTTTTACCTAGAGTTTATATACAGTACTGTGTTTAGGCTGTTACAAATTGTTATTAAACATTAAACACCAGGTGGCAGCAGAGAGCTGCTCTGATTTTACAAAACGTTATCATAAATAACCACCCTGTTACATGCTCTTAGATGACTTTCTCCCCTCAGCCTTCTAATAGCCTGGTGGTTAATACTGGTGAATACAGCCAGGCATTATGGAGTAAGTGTTCACTCACTGTTGTCAATAAAAAAACAATTGTGTTGTCAATAAAAAAAACTATGGTGTAATCTGTAATGTCTCTATTAGTCTGGTCTGGGTCTGGTCTGGTTTAGTGTAGTCTGGTCTAGTGTGGTCTGGTCTAGTGTAGTCTGGTCTAGTGTGGTCTGGTCTAGTGTAACCTGGTCTAGTGTAGTCTGGTCTAGTGTAACCTGGTCTAGTGTAGTCTGGTCTAGTGTAACCTGGTCTAGTGTGGTCTGGTCTAGTGTAGTCTGGTCTAGTGTGGTCTGGTCTAGTGTAGTCTGGTCTAGTGTAACCTGGTCTAGTGTAGTCTGGTCTAGTGTAACCTGGTCTAGTGTAGTCTGGTCTAGTGTAACCTGGTCTAGTGTGGTCTGGTCTAGTGTAGTCTGGTCTAGTGTGGTCTGGTCTAGTGTAGTCTGGTCTAGTGTAACCTGGTCTAGTGTAGTCTGGTCTAGTGTGGTCTGGTGTAGTCTGGTCTAGTGTAGTCTGGTCTAGTGTAGTCTGGTGTAGTCTGGTCTAGTGTGGTCTGGTGTAGTGTAGCCTGGTCTAGTGTAGTCTGGTCTAGTGTAACCTGGTCTAGTGTAGTCTGGTCTAGTGTAACCTGGTCTAGTGTGGTCTGGTCTAGTGTAGTCTGGTCTAGTGTGGTCTGGTCTAGTGTAGTCTGGTCTAGTGTAACCTGGTCTAGTGTAACCTGGTCTAGTGTAGTCTGGTGTAGTCTGGTCTAGTGTAATCTGGTCTAGTGTGGTCTGGTGTAGTGTAGCCTGGTCTAGTCTGGTCTGGTGTAGTCTAGTGTGGTCTGGTCTAATGTAGTCTAGTGTAGTCTGGTCTAGTGTAGTCTGGTCTAATGTGGTCTAGTCTAGTGTAGTCTGGACTAGTGTAGTCTGGTCTGGTGTAGTATAGTCTGGTCTAGTGTGGTCTAGTGTAGTCTGGTCTAGTGTAGTCTGGTCTAGTCTAGTGTAGTCTGGTCTAGTGTAGTCTAGTCTAGTGTAGTCTGGTCTAGTGTAGTCTGGTCTAGTGTAGTCTGGTCTAGTCTGGTCTAGTGTGGTCTGGTCTAGTGTAGTCTAGTCTGGTCTAGTGTAGTCTAGTGTAGTCTGGTCTAGTGTAGTCTGGTCTAGTGTAGTCTGGTTTGGTGTAGTCTGGTCTAGTGTAGTCTGGTTTGGTTTGGTCTAGTGTAGTCTGGTCTAGTGTAGTCTGGTTTGGTTTGGTCTAGTGTAGTCTGGTCTAGTGTAGTCTGGTCTAGTGTAGTCTAGTCTGGTCTAGTGTAGTCTGGTCTAGTGTAGTCTAGTGTAGTCTGGTCTAGTGTAGTCTAGTGTAGTCTGGTCTAGTGTAGTCTGGTCTAGTGTAGTCTGGTCTAGTGTAGTCTGGTTTGGTGTAGTCTGGTCTAGTGTAGTCTGGTTTGGTTTGGTCTAGTGTAGTCTGGTCTAGTGTAGTCTGGTTTGGTTTGGTCTAGTGTAGTCTGGTCTAGTGTAGTCTGGTCTAGTGTAGTCTGGTCTAGTGTAGTCTGGTCTAGTGTAGTCTGGTTTGGTTTGGTCTAGTGTAGTCTGGTTTGGTCTAGTGTAGTCTGGTCTAGTGTAGTCTGGTCTAGTGTAGTCTGGTTTGGTTTGGTCTAGTGTAGTCTGGTGTAGTTTGGTTTGGTCTAGTGTAGTCTGGTCTGGTGTAGTCTTGTTTGGTTTGGTCTAGTGTAGTCTGGTCTAGTGTAGTCTGTTTGGTTTGGTCTAGTGTAGTCTGGTCTAGTGTAGTTTGGTTTGGTCTAGTGTAGTCTGGTCTGGTTTAGCTGGTGCCATAAAGCTGGTGCCATTACTGTGGAACAGAGGGAATAGAGGTGGGGAGGTCTAGGCCTCTGTGATTCTAGGGGGAGAAACAGTGGACAATATTGTCTCTTTTTTTTGGGTTGAGAAGACGTCGTCATATAACCAGATTACAACCAAATGGTCTCTGTTACAACCAGGTAAACACATAATTATTATGAGAAGGGTATAAATCAGATTGATCATAGCAGATGTACATGTGTTGTGTAAAAGGGGATTAATCATAGCAGATGTAAATGTTTGGTAGAGGGGGATTCAGCTATATTTACTATATTTATATACTGTATATCGTTCATAACGTTTCAATACGTTTAATTTGTATAGGCTTAGGCTGGGGGGGGGACTCTTTGCTGTAGTCCTTTAAACTTAATCCAGTCATTTCAGATCTACAGGAGTGCCTAGGGGGTAGTGTCTAGGGGCTAGGGGTTGATTTGGAACATAGCCTAGCAGAGTGTGGTTCAGAGCGAGGGCACCTTGGGACCTAGCTCTCTCTCTCTCTCTCTCTCTCTCTCTCTCTCTCTCTCTCTCTCTCTCTCTCTCTCTCTCTCTCTCTCTCTCTTTCTCTCTCTCTCTCTCTCTCTCTCTCTCTGTCTCTGTCTCTGTCTCTGTCTCTCTCTCTGTCTCTGTCTCTGTCTCTGTCTCTGTCTCTGTCTCTGTCTCTCTCTCTGTCTCTGTCTCTGTCTCTGTCTCTGTCTCTTTCTCTCTCTCTCTCTCTCTCTCTCTCTTTCTCTCTCTCTCTCTCTCTCTCTCTCTCTCTCTCTCTCTCTCTCTCTCTCTCTCTCTCTCTCTCTCTCTCTCTCTCTCTCTCTAAAGTCAATACCTGACGTTTATGGTCTTATCATATAACACATACTGCTATATATTCCTGAAACCCCCTGCTATTTATGTTTCACCTCTCTAAAAGAAAATGTGTTTTTGGACCGTGTCTCTAAGGCCATTGCGTGCCGCTGTGTTAGGTCCTGTTGGGCTTTTCAACAATATAGGACATTCTGGGCTTTTCAACAATATAGGACATTCTGGGCTTTTCAACAATATAGGACATTCTGGGCTTTTCAACAATATAGGACATTCTGGTCTTTTCAACGATGTAGGACATTCTGGGCTTTTCAACGATGTAGGACAGTCTGGGCTTTTCAACGATGTAGGACATTCTGGGCTTTTCAACGATATAGGACATTCTGGGCTTTTCAACGATATCACGTGTGGGGGTGTCACCTTGATAGTTGTTTATTTTTGGTTCTTCAAATGGCTACCACCACAAATACCACCACAATTAGCACCACAAATACCATCACAAATACCACCACAATTAGCACCACAAATACCATCACAATTACCACCACAAATACCATCACAAATACCACCACAAATACCATCACAATTACCACCACAAATACCACCATAAATACCATCACAATTAGCACCAGAAATAGCACATTTTATGATAAGTGTGTGTAATTGTGTAGTTATACGTTTTGTGAGTTTGATATTCAAATAGTTTTCAATAGGTAAATATTTCAGGAACAGTTTGAGTTTTCAGAGCAGTGTAATCATTTTTTCACATCAAATGAGAGCTTGTTAATAAATGTCCTCTGTAGTGGACATCAGGATGTTAATAAATGTCCTCTGCAGTGGACATCAGGATGTTAATAAATGTCCTCTGTAGTGGACATCAGGATGTTATTAAATGTCCTCTGCAGTGGACATCAGCTTGGTATTAAATGTCCTCTGTAGTGGACATCAGGATGTTAATAAATGTCCTCTGTAGTGGACATCAGGATGTTAATAAATGTCCTCTGTAGTGGACATCAGGATGTTAATAAATGTCCTCTGTAGTGGACATCAGCTTGGTATTAAATGTCCTCTGTAGTGGACATCAGGATGTTAATAAATGTCCTCTGTAGTGGACATCAGGATGTTAATAAATGTCCTCTGTAGGGGACATCAGCTTGGTATTAAATGTCCTCTGTAGTGGACATCAGCTTGGTATTAAATGTCCTCTGTAGTGGACATCAGCTTGGTATTAAATGTCCTCTGTAGTGGACATCAGGATGTTATTAAATGTCCTCTGTAGTGGACATCAGCTTGGTATTAAATGTCCTCTGTAGTGGACATCAGGATGTTAATAAATGTCCTCTGTAGGGGACATCAGGATGTTAATAAATGTCCTCTGTAGTGGACATCAGGATGTTAATAAATGTCCTCTGTAGTGGACATCAGGATGTTAATAAATGTCCTCTGTAGTGGACATCAGGATGTTAATAAATGTCCTCTGTAGTGGACATCAGGATGTTAATAAATGTCCTCTGTAGTGGACATCAGGATGTTAATAAATGTCCTCTGTAGGGGACATCAGGATGTTAATAAATGTCCTCTGTAGTGGACATCAGGATGTTAATAAATGTCCTCTGTAGTGGACATCAGCTTGGTATTAAATGTCCTCTGTAGTGGACATCAGCTTGGTATTAAATGTCCTCTGTAGTGGACATCAGGATGTTAATAAATGTCCTCTGTAGTGGACATCAGGATGTTATTAAATGTCCTCTGTAGTGGACATCAGGATGTTATTAAATGTACTTTGTAGTGGACTACTTTATTTATTTTTTCATTGGCAAGATTAGAAAACGTAGGGATGACATGCCAGCAACAAAACGCTGACACTACACATCCAAGTATATCTGAACAAATTATGAAAGACAGGAATAGTCATTTTGAATTCCATTAAGTGAGTGTGGAAGAGGTGAAAAAAATATTATTGTCTATCAACAATGACAAGCCACTTGGGTCTGACAACTTGGTTGGAACATTTCTAAGGATTATAGAGGACGATATTGCAGCTCCTATTTGCCATATCTTCAATTTAAGCCTACTAGAAAGTGTGCCCCCCAGGCCTGGAGGGAAGCAAAAGTCATTCCGCTACTGTAACGGCTGTTGGAAGGAGAGGACCAAGGTGCAGCGTGGTACGTGTCCATATTTATTAAATCAACACTGAAATAACAAAGAATAACGACCGAAACAGTTCTGGCTAGTGCAGACACAGAACAGGAAACAACTACCCACAAAACACAGGTGGGATGAGGCTACTTAATTAAGTATGGTTCTCAATCAGAGACAACGATAGACAGCTGCCTCTGATTGAGAACCACACTTGGCCAAACGCATAGAAATATAAAACATAGAACAAAAACATAGAATGCCCACCCCAACTCACGCCCTGACCAAACCAAAATAGAGACATAACAAAGGAACTAAGGTCAGGACGTGACAGCTACCTAAGAATAGTAAAGCCTCCTTTACCGGCTCAAATAGCCGACCAATCATACTGTTACCAACCCCATGTAAAGTTTTGTAAAAAATTGTGTATGACCAGATACAATGCTATTTTACAGTAAACAAATTGACAACAGACTTTCAGCATGCTTATAAGGAAGGACATTCAACAAGCACAGCACTTACACAAATGACTGATGATTGGCTGAGAGAAATTGATGATAAAAAGATTGTGGGGGCTGTTTTGTTAGACTTCAGTGCAGCTTTTGACATTATCAATCATAGTCTGCTCCTTGAAAAACATATGTGTTATGGGTTTACATCCCCTGCTATATTGTGGATAAAGAGTTACCTGTCTAACAGAACACAGAAGGTGTTATTTTAATGGAATCCTCTCCTACATAATTTAGGTAGAATCAGGCATTCCTCAGGGCAGCTGTCTAGGCTCCTTACTTTTTTCAATCTTTACTAACGGCATGCCACTTGAGTAAAGCCAGTGTGTCTATGTATGCGGATGACTCAACACTATACACGTCAGCTACCACAGTGACTGAAATGACTGCAACACTTAACAAAGAGCTGCAGTTAGTTTCAGAATGGGTCGCAAGGAATAAGTTAGTCCTAAATAATTCAAAAACTAAAAGCAATGTATTTGGGAAAAATCATTCACTAAACCATAAACCTCAACTAAATTTTGTAATAAATAATGTGGAAATTGAGCAAGGTGAAGTGACTAAACTTCTTGGAGTAAACTTGGATTGTAAACTCTCATAGTCAAAACATATTTATGCAACAGTAGCTAAGATGGAGAGAAGTCTGCTGCTCTACCTTCTTAACAGGACTATAAGGCAGGTACTACAGATTCTAGTTTTGTCGCACCTGGACTACTGTTCAGTCGTGTGGTCAGGTGCCACAAAGAGGGACTTAGGAAAATGCAATCTGCTCAGAACAGGGCAGCACGGCTGGCCCATATATGTACACTGAGAGCAAACATTAATCATATGCATGTCAATCTCTACCCCACAAGACATACCCCCAGAGGTCTCTTCATAGTCCCCAAGTCCAGAACAGACTATGTGAGGCGCACACTACTACATAGAGCCATGACTACATGGAACTCTATTCCACATCAAGTAACTGATGCAGCAGTAAAATTATATTTAAAAAAACAGATAAAAATACACCTTATGGAACAGCGGTGACTGTGAAGCAACACAAACATAGACACATGCACACACACACACACGATAACATACGCACTATACACACACAGACACATGCATACACACACATGATAACATACACACTATACACACACAGACACATGCATACACACACACATGATAACATACGCACTATACACACACAGACACATGCATACACACACATGATAACATACACACTATACACACACAGACACATGCATACACACACACATGATAACATACACACACAGACACATGCATACACACACACATGATAACATACACACTATACACACACAGACACATGCATACACACACACATGATAACATACACACTATACACACACAGACACATGCACACAAACACACGATAACATACACACTATACACACACAGACACATGCACACAAACACACGATAACATACACACTATACACACACTTTTTTGTGTTGAAGACATGTGGTAGTGGAGTACTAAGGACTCATCTCCCAATAGGTGCCCTTCTTTGTGAGGCATTAGAAAGCCTCCCTGGTCTTTGTGGTTTAATCTGTGTTTGAAATTCACTGCTCGACTGAGGGACTTTACAGATAATTGTATTTGTGTGGTAAAGAGATAAGGTAGTCATTCAAAATACATGTTAAACACTATTATTGCACAAAGAGTGAGTCCATGCAACTTATTATGTGACTTGTTAATTAAGCACAGTTTTACTCCTGAACTTATTTAGGCATCGCCTTAACAAAGGGTTGAATACTTATTGACTCAAGACATTTTAGATTTTCATTTTTTATTAATTATTAATCCACTTTGACATTATGGGGTATTGTGTGTAGGCCAGTGACCAAAAGTCTCAATTTAATCCATTTTAAATTCAGGCTGTAACACAACATGTGGAAAAGTCAAGGGGTATGAATACTTTCCAAAGGCACTGTATACACTATAATATGATCTATAACTATAATATGATCTATAACTATAATATGATCTATAACTATAATATGATATATAATTATAATATGATCTATAACTATAATATGATCTATAACTATAATATGATCTACATTTACATTTACATTTAAGTCATTTAGCAGACGCTCTTATCCAGAGCGACTTACAAATTGGTGCATTCACCTTATGATATCCAGTGGAACAACCACTATAACTATAACTATAACTATAATATGATCTATAACTATAATATGATCTATAACTATAATATGATCTATAACTATAATATGATCTATAACTATAATATGATATATAATTATAATATGATCTATAATATGATCTATAACTATAATATGATCTATAACTATAATATGATCTATAACTATAATATGATCTATACACTATATTGTGATCTATAACTATAATATGATCTATACACTATAATGTGATCTATAACTATAATATGATCTATAACTATAATGTGATCTATAACTATAATATAATCTACAATTATAATATGATCTATAACTATAATATGATCTATAACTATAATATGATCTATAATTATAATATGATATATAACTATAATATGATATATAACTATAATATGTTATATGATCTATAACTATAATATGATCTATAATTATAATATGATCTATAACTATAATATGCTCTATACACTATAATATGATCTATAACTATAATATGATCTATACACTATAATATGATCTATAATTATAATATGATATATAACTATAATATGATATATAACTATAATATGTTATATGATCTATAACTATAATATGATCTATAATTATAATATGATCTATAACTATAATATGCTCTATACACTATAATACGATCTATAACTATAATATGATCTATACACTATAATATGATCTATAACTATAATATGATCTATAACTATAATATGATCTATAACTATAATGTGATCTATAACTATAATATGATCTATAACTATAATGTGATCTATAATATGATCTATAATTATAATATGATATATAACTATAATATGATTTATAATTATAATATGATATATAACTATAATATGATATATAACTATAATATGTTATATGATCTATAACTATAATATGATCTATAATTATATGATCTATAACTATAATATGCTCTATACACTATAATACGCTCTATACACTATAATATGATCTATACACTATAATATGATCTATAACTATAATATGATCTATAACTATAATATGCTCTATACACTATAATACGATCTATAACTATAATATGATCTATACACTATAATATGATCTATAATTATAATATGATATATAACTATAATATGATATATAATATGATCTATAACTATAATATGATCTATAACTATAATATGATCTATAACTATAATATGATCTATACACTATATTGTGATCTATAACTATAATATGATCTATACACTATAATGTGATCTATAACTATAATATGATCTATAACTATAATGTGATCTATAACTATAATATAATCTACAATTATAATATGATCTATAACTATAATATGATCTATAACTATAATATGATCTATAATTATAATATGATATATAACTATAATATGATATATAACTATAATATGTTATATGATCTATAACTATAATATGATCTATAATTATAATATGATCTATAACTATAATATGCTCTATACACTATAATATGATCTATAACTATAATATGATCTATACACTATAATATGATCTATAATTATAATATGATATATAACTATAATATGATATATAACTATAATATGTTATATGATCTATAACTATAATATGATCTATAATTATAATATGATCTATAACTATAATATGCTCTATACACTATAATACGATCTATAACTATAATATGATCTATACACTATAATATGATCTATAACTATAATATGATCTATAACTATAATATGATCTATAACTATAATGTGATCTATAACTATAATATGATCTATAACTATAATGTGATCTATAATATGATCTATAATTATAATATGATATATAACTATAATATGATTTATAATTATAATATGATATATAACTATAATATGATATATAACTATAATATGTTATATGATCTATAACTATAATATGATCTATAATTATATGATCTATAACTATAATATGCTCTATACACTATAATACGCTCTATACACTATAATATGATCTATACACTATAATATGATCTATAACTATAATATGATCTATAACTATAATATGCTCTATACACTATAATACGATCTATAACTATAATATGATCTATACACTATAATATGATCTATAATTATAATATGATATATAACTATAATATGATATATAACTATAATATGTTATATTATCTGTAACTATAATATGATCTATAACTATAATATGATCTATAACTATAATATGCTCTATACACTATAATACGATCTATAACTATAATACGATCTATAATATTATCTATACCTATAATATGATCTATAACTATAATATGATCTATAACTATAATATGATCTATAACTATAATATGATCTATAACTATAATATGATCTATAACTAT
>NC_092106.1:47671983-47696983 GCF_045679555.1 Salvelinus alpinus
TTACCGTGGAGTGAGAGGGCGTCGTACTGGTCAGACACCGTGTTATGCGGTGGAGCGCACGGTGTCCCCAGTACGCGTGCTTAGCCCAGTGCGGGCTATTCCACCTTGCCGCACTGGTAGGGCTAGGTTGGGCATCGAGCCGGGTGCCATGAAGCCGGCCCAACATATCTGGCCTCCAGTACGTCTCCTCGGGCCGGCGTACATGGCACCAGCCTTACAGGTGGTGTCCCCGGTTCGCCTGCATAGCCCAGTGCGGGCTATTCCACCTTGCCGCACTGGCAGGGCTACGGGGACCATTCAACCTGGTAAGGTTGGGGAGGCTCGGTGCTCAAGAGCGCGTGTCCTCCTTCACGGTCCGGTATATCCGGCGCCACCTTCCCGCCCCAGCCCAGTACCACCAGTGCCTACACCACGCACCAAGCCTCCTGTGCGTCTCCAGAGCCCTGTTCCTCCTCCACGCACTCTCCCTGTGGTGCGTGTCTCCAGCCCAGTGCCACCAGTTCCGGTACCACGCACCAGGCCTATAGTGCGCCTGGAGAATCCAGTGTGCCCTGGCCCTGCTCCCCGCACTAGCCTTGAGGTGCGTGCCTTCAGTCCGGTACCACCAGTTCCGGCACCACGCACCAGGCCTACTGTGCGCCTCAGCAGGTCAGAGTCGGCCGTCTGCCCAACGCCGCCTGCGCTGCTTGCCTGCTCAGCGCTGCCTGAACTGTCTGCATGCCCAGCGTTGTCTGAACTGTCTGCCTGCCCAGCGCTGCCCGTCTGTCCCGAACCGTCAGAGCTGCCCGTCTGTCCTGAGCTGCCCGTCTGTCCCGAGCCTTCAGAGCCGTCCAGCCAGGACCAGCCAGAGCCGACCAGCCAGAGCCGTCCAGCCAGGACCAGCCAGAGCCGTCCAGCCAGGACCAGCCAGAGCCGTCCAGCCAGAACCAGCCAGAGCCAGCCAGCCAGCCAGGAGCTGCCGGAGCCAGTCAGCCAGGATCCACCGGAGCCAGTCAGCCAGGATCCGCCGGAGCCAGTCAGCCAGGATCCGCCAGTGCCAGCCAGCCAGGATCCGCCAGTGCCAGCCAGCCAGGATCCGCCAGTGCCAGCCAGCCAGGATCCGCCAGAGCCAGCCAGCCAGGATCCGCCAGAGCCAGCCAGCCAGGATCCGCCCCTCAGTCCGGTGCTGCCCCTCAGTCCGGTGCTGCCCCTCAGTCCGGTGCTGCCCCTCAGTCAGGTGCTACCCCTCAATCCGTTACTGCCCTTTGGAATAGTGGGATTGACATGGAGGGTGGATATTGGGAGGAGGCCACGGAAGCGGGGGTTGACTATGGTGGGGTGGGGACCACGACCAGCGCCAGAGCCGCCACCGTGGACAGACGCCCACCCAGACCCTCCCCTAGACTTTGTGCTGGTGCGCCCGGAGTTCGCACCTTAAGGGGGGGGGGGGGTTCTGTCACGTTCCTGACCTGTTTTCCTTTGTCTTGTATTTATTTTAGTTGGTCAGGGCGTGAGTTGGGTGGGTTGTCTATGGTTGATTTTCTATGTTGGGATTTTGTGTTCGGCCTGGTATGATTCTCAATCAGAGACAGCTGTCAATCGTTGTCCCTGATTGAGAATCATACTTAGGCAGCCAGGGTTTCACTTGTGTTTTGTGGGTGTTTGTTCCTGTGGAGGTTTTGTTGCCACACAGGACGGTTTTGGTTTTGTCACGTTGGTTGTTTTTGTATTTTGAAGTGTTTTTGTTGACTTTCATTAAAAGAATGAACACTAACCACTCTGCGTTTTGGTCCACACCTTCTGTCAGCGAGGACAGCCGTAACAAGATCAAACTGTAATTAAAGCCAGACTAAGTCAGTAGCACAGATCAAACTGTAATTAAAGCTAGACTAAGTCAGTAGCATCAGATCAAACTGTAATTAAAGCCAGACTAAGTCAGTAGCATCAGATCAAACTGTAATTAAAGCTAGACTAAGTCAGTAGCACAGGTCAAATTGTAATTATAGCCAGACTAAGTCAGAGGAACAGATCAAACTGTAATTAAAGCCAGACTAAGTCAGTAGCACAGATGGAACTTTCCAAGCAGAAGATACATCTTCAAATGTTTATATTTGGTTGCGTTGACAACCAAACACAATTCAATATCCAGTTTGACTACAAATAAATAACTGCCATGTTGGATTCACGTCTCAACCAAAAATTTAAGTTAAAGAATAGGACTAAATCAAATTAAGTCCAACTTTAAATGCATTTAAACTTTGATTTGATTTCGTCCAATTCTTTAACTTAGATTTTAGGTTGAGACGTGAATCCAACATATTATTATCTTGAAAACAAAATTTGAAAGCAACCAAAGCTTGAGATCCTAGGCCTATATATATTGTCCTGTTTTTAGTTGAACCCTGGGTGGAATTGAAACAATAGCTGTTGATGATGCAAAGATTATATACGCAGAAATAGTATCATTAATGATATACTGTATGACTTCTAAAGTATACATTTCATTTGCTTTGTTAAATCCTATCCTTTGGCATGACTTTGACAGCAACAGTGAATCTGGAGATCTCTCAATAATCATTCTCACGAAATACCTTTTTTCCCATTGAACCAAGGTAAGGGGATCGGCAGAGAACCAAGGTAAGGGGATCGGCAGAGAACCAAGGTAAGGGGATCGGCAGAGAACCAAGATAAGGGGATCGGCAGAGAACCAAGATAAGGGGATCGGCAGAGAACCAAGGTAAGGGGATCGGCAGAGAACCAAGATAAGGGGATCGGCAGAGAACCAAGGTAAGGGGATCGGCAGAGAACCAAGATAAGGGGATCGGCAGAGAACCAAGGTAAGGGGATCGGCAGAGAACCAAGGTAAGGGGATCGGCAGAGAACCAAGATAAGGGGATCGGCAGAGAACCAAGGTAAGGGGATCGGCAGAGAACCAAGATAAGGGGATCGGCAGAGAACCAAGGTAAGGGGATCGGCAGAGAACCAAGATAAGGGGATCGGCAGAGAACCAAGATAAGGGGATCGGCAGAGAACCAAGGTAAGGGGATCGGCAGAGAACCAAGGTAAGGGGATCGGCAGAGAACCAAGGTAAGGGGATCGGCAGAGAACCAAGATAAGGGGATCGGCAGAGAACCAAGGTAAGGGGATCGGCAGAGAACCAAGATAAGGGGATCGGCAGAGAACCAAGGTAAGGGGATCGGCAGAGAACCAAGATAAGGGGATCGGCAGAGAACCAAGATAAGGGGATCGGCAGAGAACCAAGATAAGGGGATCGGCAGAGAACCAAGGTAAGGGGATCGGCAGTGTAGCCGCTATTTGCACTTACTCCTTTAGTGCGTCCCAAAAGTGCACTATATAGGGAATATGGTCTAAAGTAGTGCACTATATAGGGAATAGGGTGCCATTTGGGATGCAGATCTTTCTGTATGACCTTGGGTGAAGGTGTGCATAGAGGAACACGTTCATTTTGACACGTCTAACGTGATGAAATCCTGACGATGTTACAGTGGTGAGTTCCCAGAGTGACTTTTCCACCCCTGCTGGTATAGGGTTCTTAAAGGTCACCATGTACTGTACATTATCTCAGCCTGAGGAAGTGTCTATGATCCCTGTAACATTAAATGTACGGAAACAGAAAGGAGTGGTCCTCCTTGGGAGACACAATTAACACAATCACTTAGGTAAACTCCTCTTCCTACTGGTCTAAGTAGGTCATATTATTGCATTGATAGAGGGCTCATTATCCACTGCCATCAGTTTCAGGCTGCTTCCCAAATAGTACCCTATTCCCTCCACAGTGAATGACTTTTGATCAGGGCCGATAAGGCTGATGTAGGGTAACATTTTGGACACAGCCTCAGCTATTTCCAATACATTTAGAATGATGTCATTCATCAGCTTCATTCCCTTCTGTGGTTCTGCATTAGTATTTACAGCTGTGTCTTAGCGACCAGAGAGAGAGAGAGAGAGAGACAGAGAGAGACAGAGAGAGAGAGAGACAGAGAGAGAGAGAGAGAGAGAGAGAGAGAGAGAGAGAGAGAGAGAGAGAGAGAGAGAGACAGAGACAGAGAGAGAATCAGAGCTGAGGGTTGTCACAGACAAGGTTGTTATAGGTCATGACATCACAGGAGAAATGTCACTGACTAATATAATGGTTTCCTCATGGCTAAAGGCCCACGTCCTTTACCCCCCTGTCATGACACAGACATACAATTGTGTTATTTCAGTCCTATTGCAGTCACCATGGCCTGCGTATCTTGTTGTTTGTTTTAGATAGGTACCGGGCAGTGTGGACGTGGGTCTATGTCGTCTTCAACAGGATGGAAAGATGGAAATATAGATTTCAGATAAATGAATGTCTCTGGCTCTACAATCACGGTGACCAAACCAAGCCCACAGATGTTGACGTTTCCAGGCTCTATTGATCTTGGGTTTAAGCTGTGGTGTGTGTGTGTGGGTGTGCGTGTGTGCGTGTGCGTGTGCGCGCGCGTGCGTGTGCGTGCGTGTGCGTGTGCGTGCGTGTGCGTGTGCGTGTGCGTGTGCGTGTGTGTGTGTGTGTGTGTGTGTGTGTGTGTGTGTGTGTGTGTGTGTAAATAGCGCCCCCCCCCTCTCTCTGTTTTGTCCATATGATTTGTATCGTGTCTGTCTGTCTGTCTGTCTGTCTGTCTGTCTGTCTGGTTGAGTATTGTCATGTACATTGTCCTCAGTTCTTATGGTTTTCTTGTCCTGTCATAAAATAATCATAAAAAATAAGTACATACAAAAATTCAAAAAAAGACTGTCTCAACTAAGGTAGACAAACAACGACATATCAGAGTCGGCAGTGATATGTTGTAACCGTTACTGAGAATGTTGTTGCTGTTTGGGCTGGCTACTTGCAAATGTATTTTTGTATTTTAAAATACAAAATTACATGTATGTTAATTAAATACCTTTCTAAATACAAGTATTTTGTAGTTTATTTTTGATACATTGATCTTTATATTATGTAGTATTTAGATTTTTTTACCCATCCCTGTGTGTGGTGCGTCAGTGTACACACTCTCATTTATTTCTTGATTTATTTGTGTGTGTGTGTGTGTGTGTGTGTGTGTGTGTGTGTGTGTGTGTGTGTGTGTGTGTGTGTGTGTGTGACTGTGTGTGTGTGTGTGTGTGTGTGTGTGTGTGTGTGTGTGTGTGTGTGTGTGTGTGTGTGTGTGTGTGTGTGTGTGTGTGTGTGTGTGTGTGTGTGTGTGTGTGTGTGTGTGTGTGTGTGTGTGTGTGTGTGTGTGTGACTGTGTGTGTGTGTGTGTGTGAATTTGCAGTGGTATCTATTTTCCATAGTGCAAACACAGATTGCCCCAACCAGCCGCCCGATCCAGAGGCGCCATGTGTGCAATCTGTTGTGACTGCCCTTATTACAGCCTGAGTTATTGATTGATACATTAGCTTGTGATTGATCTGATTGTTTACCATCTGTCCACTGTATGAGCAATGAGCAAAGTTATCTCTATCTGTAGATTGGGACCGTTCTCCATCTATACTCATTAGCTCATCGATCGTGTTGTCCAAACATATAACATTTTATAAACTGGGCGATTCGAGCCCTGAATGCTGATTGGCTGACAGCCGTGATATATCAGACCGTATACCACGGGTATGACCACAACATGTATTTTAACTGCTCTAATTACGTTGGTAACCAGTTTATAATAGCAATAAGGCACCTCAGGGGGTTTGTGGTATATGAACAGCCCTTAGCCGTTGGCCATATACCACAACCCCTTGGGCCTCATTGCTTAAATATATTCTGCGTCTAAAATGGCACCCTATTCCCTATATAGTGCACTACTTCTGACCGGAGAACCTTATTCCCTATATAGTGCACTACTTTTGACCGGAGAACCTTATTCCCTATATAGTGCACTACTTCTGACCGACGAGCCCTATTCCCTATAGTGTACACTACTTTGACCGAAGAGCCCTATTCCCTATATAGTACACTACTTTTGACCGGAGAACCTTATTCCCTATAGTGTACACTACTTCTGACCGGAGAATCCTATTCCCTATATAGTGCACTACTTTTGACCGGAGAACCTTATTCCCTATAGTGTACACTACTTCTGACCGGAGAACCCTATTCCCTATATAGTGCACTACTTTTGACCGGAGAACCTTATTCCTGATATAATCCACTATTCCTGGTAAACATTGTTTTGCACAGATTTGACTCGTGGAAGAAATCCTTAGTTTGTGAGCTGCATTGTCAGTCATATTAGTTTGATCATGTTATACTGCAGTACCTATCAATCATGAAGTTGAAAGGCTGGTCCTGGCTCACGACAACACCATCATGCCAGACACCCTGGACCCAGTCCAATTCACATGTCGCCCCAACAGATCCACAGATGACGCAATCTCTATTGCACTCCACACTGCCCCTCTCCCACCTGGACAAGAGAAACACCTATGTGAGAATGTTATTCATTGACTACAGCTCAGCATTCAACACCATAGTGTCCTCAAAGCTCATCACGAAGCAAAGGACCCTGGGACTAAACACCTCCCTCTGCAGCTGGATCCCGGACTTCCTGGCGGGCCGCCCCCAGGTGGGAGGAGAAGGTAACAACACCTCCGCCACGCTGACCCTCAACACGGGGGCCCCTCAGGGGTGTGTTCTTAGCCTCCTCCTGTACTCTCTGTTCACTATGTGTCCATGCACGACTCCAACTCAATCATCAAGTTTGCTGATGACACGATGGTGGTAGACCTGATTCCCCCCACGGCGACGAGACAGCCTACAGGGAGGATACCTGGCAGTGTGTTGCCAGGACAACAACCTCTCCCTCAATGTCAGCAAGACCAATGAGCTGATCGTGGACTGCAGGAAACATGGGAGCAGGGGGCACACCCCCCATTCCACATCGACGGGAACACGCAGCAGAGAAGGTCAGAGAAGGTCAAGAGTGTCCAAATCACTGAGGAACTTAACTTGGTACTCTCACACCAGCACAGTTATATAAAGGGCAAAACAGCGCCTCTCCTCCTCAGGAAGCTAAAACGATTTGACACGGCCCCTCAGATCCTTAGCAAATTCTACACTGAGGATAAACTCCCAGCCATCCAGGACGTACATGCCAGGCAGTGTCTGAGAAAAGCACGAAAAATCCAGCCAACCGGGACATGGACTGTTCTCCGTGCTCCCCGTCCGGCAAGCGGTACCGGTGCATCAAGCATCAGGCCAAAAGACTCCTAAACAGCTTCTATCCCGTGGCCATAAGACTGTTAAATGGCTCACAACTACTGCTCCCCATCACACCTACGCTGCTGCTAAAATGAGTATTGAATTAATGTATTACTACCAATAGGTTCATTGATAATTGATTTCCATTATCATTAGTATCTATTAACCTTCTACTGGTCAATATACACTGAGTGGACAAAACATTAGGAACACCTGCTCTTCCATGACAGACTGACCAGGTGAATCCAGGTGAATCCAGTTGAAAGCTATGATCCCTTGTTGATGCCACTTGTTAAATTCACTTCAATCAGTGTAGATGAAGGGGAGGAGACGGGTTAAAGAAGGATTTTTAAGCTTTGAGACAATTGAGACATGGATTGTGTATGTGTGCCATTCAGAGGGTGAATGGGCAAGACAAACCGATTTAAGTGCCTTTGAACGGGGTATGGTAGTAGGTACCAGGCACACTGGTTTGTGTCAAGAACTGCAAAGCTGCTGGGTTTTTCACGCTCAACAGTTTCCCGTGTGTATCAAGAATGGTCCACCACCTAAAGGACATCCAACCAGCTTCATAAAACTGCATTGGAGTCAACATGGGCCAGCATCCCTGTGGAAGGCTTTCAACACCTTGTAGAGTCCAAGCCCCGACGAATTGATGTTTCCTTAGGGCAGAAGAGGGTGAAAGAGGAGGGGTGACACTCAATATTAGGAAGGTGCCTGCCAGTCAGCCTGTCTGTCTGACTCTCTGTCTGCCTGCCCGTCTGCCTGCCTGCCTGCCTGTCTGTCTGCCTGCCTGCCTGCCTGTCTGCCTGTCTGTTTGTCTGCCTGTCTGCATGTCTGTCTGCCAGTCTGCCTGCCTGTCTGTCTGTCTCTCTGTCTGTCTGCCAGTCTGCTTGTCTGTCTGTCTGCCAGTCTGTCTGTCTGTCTGTCTGTCTGCCTGTCTGCCTGTCAATCTGTCTGCCAGTCTGCCTGTCTGTCTGTCCGTCTGTCTGTCTGTCTTTCTGCCTGTCTACATGGCTGTCTGCCAGTCTGCCAGTCTGCCTGTCTGTCTGCCTGTCTGCCTTTTTGCCTGTCTGCCTGCCTGTCAGTCTGTCTGACAGTCTGCCTGTCTGTCTGTATGCATGTCTGTCTGACAGTCTTTCTGTCTGTCTGCCAGTCTGTTTGTCTGTCTGCCTTGCTGTCTGCATGTCTGTCTGCCAGTCTGCCTGACTGTATGCATGTCTATCTGCATGTCTGTCTGCATGTCTGTCTGCCTCGCTGTCTGCATGTCTGTCTGTCTGCATGTCTGTCTGCATGTCTGTCTTCCAGTCTGTCTGTCTGTTTGTCTGCCTGTCTGCCTGTCTGTCTGTTTGTCTGTCTGTCTGCCTGTCTGCATGTATGTCAGCATGTCTGTCTTCAAGTCTGCATGTCTGTGTGTCTGCCGGTCTGTCTGTCTTTCTACCTGTCTGCCTGTCTGTCAGCCTGTCTTTCTTCCTGTCTTCATGTCTGTCTGTTTGTCTGCATGTCAGTCTGTCTGCCTGTCTGTCTGCCAGCCAGTCTGTCTATCTGTCTGCCTGCCTGTCTGTCTGTCTGTCTGTCTGTCTGTCTGTCTGTCTGTCTGTCTGTCTGTCTGTCTGTCTGTCTGTCTGCATGTCTGCATGTCTGTCTGACAGTATGCCTGTCTGTCTACATGAACTGTCTACCAGTATGCCTGTCTGCCTTTCTGCCGGTCTGTCTGCCTGTCAGTCTGCATGTCTGTCTGACAGTCTGCCTGTCTTTCTGCCTGTCTGTGTTTCTTCCTGTTTGCATGTCTTTCTGACAGGCTTCCTGTCTGTCTGCCAGTCTGTTTGTCTGTCTGCCTTGCTGTCTGCATGTCTGTCTGTCTGCCAGTCTGCCTGTCTGTCTGTCTGCCAGTCTGCCTGTCTGTCTGCCTGTCTGTCAGCCAGTCTGTCTGCATGTCTGTCTGCCTAGCTGTCTGCATGTCTGTCTGTCTGCCAGTCTGTCTGTCTGGCTGTCTATCTTCCAGTATGTCTGTCTGCCTTGCTGTCTGCATGTCTGTTTGCCAGTCTGCCTGCCAGTCTGCATGTCTGTCTGCATGTCTGTCTGCCTAGCTGTCTGCATGTCTGTCTATCTTCCAGTCTATCTGACTATCTGCCCCCTCTCTCTCTCTCTCTCTCTCTCTCTCTCTCTCTCTCTCTCTCTCTCTCTCTCTCTCTCTCTCTCTCTCTCTCTAGATACGGCGCTCCTGTATTAAAATAAATCAAACAGCGACAGGCATAATCTGCTCTGCGATGAGGGGATATTTTTGTACCGCAAGCTGTTTGTCATCTGCTATTTATCTAACTATCTCTAAACTATCATCATGTATCTATGTATCTATCTAATGCTGCTGCTAAGCACTCAGTGTGTGTGTGTGTGTGTGTGTGTGTGTGTGTGTGTGTGTGTGTGTGTGTGTGTGTGTGTGTGTGTGTGTGTGTGTGTGTGTGTGTGTGTGTGTGTGTGTGTGCGTGCGTGCGTGGGTGGGTGGGTGGGTGGGTGGGTGGGTGGGTGCGTGCGTGCGTGCGTGCGTGCGTGCGTGCGTGCGTGCGTGCGTGCGTGCGTGCGTGCGTGCGTCTGTGTGTGTGTGTGTGTGTGTGTGTGTGTGTGCGTGCGTGTGTGTGTCTATTCCTTCACACTGCACAGTCACAGCAATGAGTCAGAGGCAGGGCCCTGTTTGCAGGGAAAACACGCTGGACTGAAAATATCTTCCCTATCTATATTATTAATTCATTTTGTCTACCTACCATTCTATTCTTGTCTGCTCTTGAGTCTGCCGAGAATAGAGATGAGAGTCTAGCGTTATAAGTCTCTTGTACCTTGGCCTCTCCCTCTGTGATGCTGTTCACTGTACCTGCATTTCTACTCTTGTCTCTTGTTGAATCTGCTGAAAATAGAGATGAGAGGAGCAGCCTCACCACGTCATACCCCCTTATGGTGTTGTGTCATGTTGTTGCCATATTTGCTTCCTCTCTTCTTGTCTCGTCACATTGACCTAGATCCTGTTTGGTATCCGTGAAGACAGCCAGAACAGAACCAACTAGCCTTCTGGACATCAATGGGGAATGTAATATCTATCTCTCTCTCGTTCTCACGCTCTCACACTATCTATCTATCTACAGTGGGGCAAAAAAGTATTTAGTCAGCCACCAATTGTGCAAGTTCTCCCACTTAAAAAGACGAGAGAGGCCTGTAATTTTCATCAGAGGTACACTTCAACTATGACAGACAAAATGAGAAAAAAAAATCCAGAAAATCACATTGTAGGATTTTTAATGAATTTATTTGCAAATTATGGTGGAAAATAAGTATTTGGTCACCTACAAACAAGCAAGATTTCTGGCTCTCAGACCTGTAACTTCTTCTTTAAGAGGCTCCTCTGTCCTCCACTCGTTACCTGTATTAATGGCACCTGTTTGAACTTGTTATCAGTATAAAAGACACCTGTCCACAACCTCAAACAGTCACACTCCAAACTCCACTATGACCAAGACCAAAGAGCTGTCAAAGGACACCAGAAACAAAATTGTAGACCTGCACCAGGCTGGGAAGACTGAATCTGAAATAGGTAAGCATCTTGGTTTGAAGAAATCAACTGTGGGAGCAATTATTAGGAAATGGAAGACATATAAGACCACTGATAATCTCCCTCGATCTGGGGCTCCACGCAAGATCTCACCCCGTGGGGTCAAAATGATCACAAGAACGGTGAGCAAAAATCCCAGAACCACACGGGGGGACCTAGTGAATGACCTGCAGAGAGCTGGGACCAAAGTAACAAAGCCTACCATCAGTAACACACTACGCCGCCAGGGACTCAAATCCTGCAGTGCCAGACGTGTCCCCCTGGTTAAGCCAGTACATGTCCAGGCCCGTCTGAAGTTTGCTAGAGAGCATTTGGATGATCCAGAAGAAGATTGGGAGAATGTCATATGGTCAGATGAAACCAAAATATAACTTTTTTGGTAAAAACTCAACTCGAGGACAAAGAATGCTGAGTTGCATCCAAAGAACACCATACCTACTGTGAAGCATGGGGGTGGAAACATCATGCTTTGGGGCTGTTTTTCTGCAAAGGGACCAGGACGACTGATCCGTGTAAAGGACAGAATGAATGGGGCCATGTATCGTGAGATTTTGAGTGAAAACCTCCTTCCATCAGCAAGGGCATTGAAGATGAAATGTGGCTGGGTCTTTCAGCATGACAATGATCCCAAACACACCGCCCGGGCAACGAAGGAGTGGCTTCGTAAGAAGCATTTCAAGGTCCTGGAGTGGCCTAGCCAGTCTCCAGATCTCAACCCCATAGAAAATCTTTGGAGGGAGTTGAAAGTCCGTGTTGCCCAGCAACAGCCCCAAAACATCACTGCTCTAGAGGAGATCTGCATGGAGGAATGGGCCAAAATACCAGCAACAGTGTGTGAAAACCTTGTGAAGACTTACAGAAAACGTTTGACCTCTGTCATTGCCAACAAAGGGTATATAACAAAGTATTGAGATAAACTTTTGTTATTGACCAAATACTTATTTTCCACCATAATTTGCAAATAAATTCATAAAAAATCCTACAATGTGATTTTCTGGATTTTTTTTCTCATTTTGTCTGTCATAGTTGAAGTGTACCTATGATGAAAATTACAGGCCTCTCTCATCTTTTTAAGTGGGAGAACTTGCACAATTGGTGGCTGACTAAATACTTTTTTGCCCCACTGTATCTATCTATCTATCTATCTATCTATCTATCTATCTATCTATCTATCTATCTATCTATCTATCTATCTATCTCTCTCTCTCTCTCTCTCTCTCTCTCTCTCTCTCTCTCTCTCTCTCTCTCTCTCTCTCTCTCTCTCTCTCTCTCTCTCTCTCTCTCTCTCTCTCTCTCTCTCTCTCTCTCTCTCTCTCTCTCTCTCTCTCTCTCTCTCTCTCTCTCTCTACAGAACTAACAGGGATATAGAAACAGAACTAACAGGGATATAGCCACAGAGCTAAGAGGGATATAGCCACAGATATAACTGGGATAGAGCCATAGAGCTAACTGGGATATAGCCACAGAGCTATCAGGGATATAGCCACAGCACTTCAGGGATATAGCCACAGAGCTAACAGGGATATAGCCACAGAGCTAACAGGGATATAGCCACAGAGCTAACAGGGATATAGACACAGAGCTAACAGGGATATAGCCACAGAGCTAACAAGGATATAGCCACAGAACTAACAGGGATATAGCCACAGAGCTAACAGGGATATAGCCACAGCACTTCAGGGATATAGCCACAGAGCTAACAGGGATATAGCCACAGAGCTAACAGGGATATAACCACAGAACTAACAGGGATATAGCCACAGCACTTCAGGGATATAGCCACAGAGCTAACAGGGATATAGCCACAGAGCTAACAGGGATATAGCCACAGAGCTAACAGGGATATAGCCACAGAGCTAACAGGGATATAGCCACAGAGCTAACAGGGATATAGCCACAGAACTAACTGCGATATAGCCACAGAGCTAACAGGGATATAGCCACAGAGCTAACAGGGATATAGCCACAGAGCTAACAGGGATATAGCCACAGAGCTAACTTTAGTAGGAACTTTAGTATGTGTAGCTGGAGGTATTAGTGAGTGAGTGAGAGAGAGAGAGAGAGAGAGAGAGAGAGAGAGAGAGAGAGAGAGAGAGAGAGAGAGAGAGAGAGAGAGAGAGAGAGAGACAGAGAGAGAGAGACAGAGAGAGAGAGAGACAGAGACAGAGACAGAGACAGAGACAGAGACAGAGACAGAGACAGAGACAGAGAGAGAGAGAGAGAGAGAGAGAGAGAGAGAGAGAGAGAGAGAGAGAGAGAGAGAGAGAGAGAGAGAGAGTGTGTGCCTAGCTGGAGGGAAGAAGGGAAAGAGAGGCCTTGGAAACATTTCATGTACTATTGGAAAGATTGGGTCCCCGTTCTCATTAAAAACACGCCCTCAAGCCCCCAGCTGCTTGTTCAGTTTGTTTTTCCCTGTGAGGTTTCAGACCCTCTATCGTCTCCATGTGGTTGCAAGGGGTGTTGTCAAGACAAAAACACATGGGGTCTGCCCCCATCATGCTTAGGGAGAGGAGTTTAACCATGTCTGTCTGCCCCCATCATTCAGGGGAGAGGAGTTTAACCATGTCTGTCTGCCCCCATCATTCAGGGGAGAGGAGTTTAACCATGTCTGTCTGCCCCCATCATTCAGGGGAGAGGAGTTTAACCATGTCTGTCTGCCCCCATCATGCTGGGGAGAGGAGTTTAACCATGTCTGTCTGCCCCCATCATTCAGGGGAGAGGAGTTTAACCATGTCTGTCTGCCCCCATCATGCTTAGGGAGAGGAGTTTAACCATGTCTGTCTGCCTCCATCATTCAGGGGAGAGGAGTTTAACCATGTCTGTCTGCCCCCATCATTCAGGGGAGAGGAGTTTAACCATGTCTGTCTGCCTCTCATCATTCAGGGGAGAGGAGTTTAACCATGTCTGTCTGCCTCCATCATTCAGGGGAGAGGAGTTTAACCATGTCTGTCTGCCCCCATCATTCAGGGGAGAGGAGTTTAACCATGTCTGTCTGCCCCCATCATTCAGGGGAGAGGAGTTTAACCATGTCTGTTTGCCCCCATCATGCTGGGGAGAGGAGTTTAACCATGTCTGTCTGCCCCCATCATTCAGGGGAGAGGAGTTTAACCATGTCTGTCTGCCCCCATCATGCTGGGGAGAGGAGTTTAACCATGTCTGTCTGCCCCCATCATGCTTAGGGAGAGGAGTTTAACCATGTCTGTCTGCCTCCATCATTCAGGGGAGAGGAGTTTAACCATGTCTGTCTGCCTCCATCATGCTGGGGAGAGGAGTTTAACCATGTCTGTCTGCCCCCATCATTCAGGGGAGAGGAGTTTAACCATGTATGTCTGCCCCCATCATTCAGGGGAGAGGAGTTTAACCATGTCTGTCTGCCCCCATCATTCAGGGGAGAGGAGTTTAACCATGTCTGTCTGCCTCCATCATTCAGGGGAGAGGAGTTTAACCATGTCTGTCGGCCCCCATCATGCTTAGGGAGAGGAGTTTAACCATGTCTGTCTGCCTCCATCATTCAGGGGAGAGGAGTTTAACCATGTCTGTCTGCCCCCATCATTCAGGGGAGAGGAGTTTAACCATGTCTGTCTGCCCCCATCATGCTTAGGGAGAGGAGTTTAACCATGTCTGTCTGCCTTCCATCATTCAGGGGAGAGGAGTTTAACCATGTCTGTCTGCCTCCATCATTCAGGGGAGAGGAGTTTAACCATGTCTGTCTGCCTCCATCATGCTGGGGAGAGGAGTTTAACCATGTCTGTCTGCCTCCATCATTCAGGGGAGAGGAGTTTAACCATGTCTGTCTGCCTCCATCATGCTGGGGAGAGGAGTTTAACCATGTCTGTCTGCCCCCATCATTCAGGGGAGAGGAGTTTAACCATGTCTGTCTGCCTCCATCATTCAGGGGAGAGGAGTTTAACCATGTCGTTCTGCCCCCATCATGCTTAGGGAGAGGAGTTTAACCATGTCTGTCTGCCCCCATCATTCAGGGGAGAGTAGTTTAACCATGTCTGTCTGCCCCCATCATTCAGGGGAGAGGAGTTGAACCATGTCTGTCTGCCCCCATCATTCAGGGGAGAGGAGTTTAACCATGTCTGTCTGCCTCCATCATTCAGGGGAGAGGAGTTTAACCATGTCTGTCTGCCTCCATCATGCTGGGGAGAGGGGTTTAACCATGTCTGTCTGCCCCCATCATTCAGGGGAGAGGAGTTTAACCATGTCTGTCTGCCTCCATCATTCAGGGGAGAGGAGTTTAACCATGTCTGTCTGCCCCCATCATGCTTAGGGAGAGGAGTTTAACCATGTCTGTCTGCCTCCATCATTCAGGGGAGAGGAGTTTAACCATGTCTGTCTGCCCCCATCATGCTTAGGGAGAGGAGTTTAACCATGTCTGTCTGCCTCCATCATTCAGGGGAGAGGAGTTTAACCATGTCTGTCTGCCTCCATCATGCTGGGGAGAGGGGTTTAACCATGTCTGTCTGCCCCCATCATTCTGGGGAGAGGAGTTTAACCATGTCTGTCTGCCTCCATCATTCAGGGGAGAGGAGTTTAACCATGTCTGTCTGCCCCCATCATGCTTAGCGAGAGGAGTTTAACCATGTCTGTCTGCCTCCATCATTCAGGGGAGAGGAGTTTAACCATGTCTGTCTGCCCCCATCATGCTTAGGGAGAGGAGTTTAACCATGTCTGTCTGCCTCCATCATTCAGGGGAGAGGAGTTTAACCATGTCTGTCTGCCCCCATCATGCTTAGGGAGAGGAGTTTAACCATGTCTGTCTGCCTCCATCATTCAGGGGAGAGGAGTTTAACCATGTCTGTCTGCCTCCATCATGCTGGGGAGAGGGGTTTAACCATGTCTGTCTGCCCCCATCATTCTGGGGAGAGGAGTTTAACCATGTCTGTCTGCCTCCATCATTCAGGGGAGAGGAGTTTAACCATGTCTGTCTGCCCCCATCATGCTTAGGGAGAGGAGTTTAACCATGTCTGTCTGCCTCCATCATTCAGGGGAGAGGAGTTTAACCATGTCTGTCTGCCCCCATCATGCTTAGGGAGAGGAGTTTAACCATGTCTGTCTGCCTCCATCATTCAGGGGAGAGGAGTTTAACCATGTCTGTCTGCCCCCATCATGCTTAGGGAGAGGAGTTTAACCATGTCTGTCTGCCTCCATCATTCAGGGGAGAGGAGTTTAACCATGTCTGTCTGCCTCCATCATGCTGGGGAGAGGGGTTTAACCATGTCTGTCTGCCCCCACCATTCTGGGGAGAGGAATTTAACCATGTCTGTCTGCCCCCATCATGCTTAGGGAGAGGAGTTTAACCATGTCTGTCTGCCTCCATCATTCAGGGGAGAGGAGTTTAACCATGTCTGTCTGCCCCCATCATGCTTAGGGAGAGGAGTTTAACCATGTCTGTCTGCCTCCATCATTCAGGGGAGAGGAGTTTAACCATGTCTGTCTGCCCCCATCATTCAGGGGAGAGGAGTTTAACCATGTCTGTCTGCCCCCATCATTCAGGGGAGAGGAGTTTAACCATGTCTGTCTGCCCCCATCATGCTGGGGAGAGGAGTTTAACCATGTCTGTCTGCCTCCCATCATGCTTAGGGAGAGGAGTTTAACCATGTCTGTCTGCCCCCATCATTCAGGGGAGATGGTACTGTCAAGTAGGTGTGTGCCTGAGGGGCTGGTTGGCAAAGCATTGTCATGAATCTTGACCTGTAGGCAACTCTTTAGAGTCACTAGTTGGCACAGCCACAAAGTCATGAAATGATTTTAAACATTATCCTAACCTTAGTCACATTGCTAACCATAATGCCAAACCCTAACCTTAAATTATTTTTGTTGTTGTTTGTTTTCATACATTTTTACAATATGACCAAATCTGACTTTGCAGCTACCCCATCTAGCGGAAATCGTTAAGTTCTGCCGACCAGGGCAAGATTCATGACGACAACATGTCAACCTGCGGACTGAAGGTCCCTGCATCCCAACTGGCACACTATTCCGTTCGTAGTGCACTACTTTTTGACCAGGGCTCATAGAGGTCTTTGGTCAATGTAGGTCAAAAGTAGTGCACTTTATAGGCAATAGGGTTTTCAGTTGGGACAAAGCCTCAGGGTGGCTGGACAGGAAAGAGTTCCTCACGAAAGCTCCATTAGATCCTTGGGATAGTTGTACACTACTAACCCAGAACTGGGTTCAAATAGTATTGGCTTTCTTTCAAATAATTCAGCTGCACTAGATTGAGTTTGCCTGCCACAATTTAATTAATGGCATAATACCAAAAGTGCAAATCCCATCCATCTGGCACTCCAGGCATACTCATTTAAATGCTAAAAAGGGTATGAAAGAAAACAAATACTGTTTTAACCCAGGTCTGACTGGTACAATTACCATGGTATGGTCCCTAATGTCCAAGAGCTGTTGAATTGAATATAATTTTTTTTTTAAGAATAATACATCAAACAGGATGTGCATTTGGTCCCAGGGGATATCACTTAACGACATGAATTAAAGCACTTCCAAAGTGGTTCTCCAGTTGTGCCCTGCTCCAGGACCCATACCCACGTCAAAGGCATGCCCAGTCGAGAGGCCTCAGCCTGGGCACCATGTTGGAACCCAGAGGATGTTATCATTTGTCTAACTAGGGCCCCAGACATTCATTCCCTAGAATGAAGGAGATTTATCAAACTGTTAATTCGTTGTTAAAAATGTCACTCTGTGTTATAGGAGAGCTATAGCCTACAGGCTAGCAAGGTTAAGAAATCCCACTGACTGGGTCACATAGCTGTATTTCCCCTTGATCATTATGCAGAGACAACACGTTGCGGACCCTGGATAGGAAACTAGTCCAGCTTAGTGTGGGTGGCGGTAGTAGTGTACGGGACACATAGACTACAGCAGACTACAGCAGAAATTCACCGTTTTATGGAGACCCCACCCTCCATTATGTGGAGATATTGAAAACTGCAACATTAGAGTCTCGAACGTGATTAGTGGCACGACGGTCGAATCTAATGACCAGGTCTGTACTGTAGTAACCTACTGACTGACTGGGTCTAATCTAATGACCAGGTCTGTACTGTAGTAACCTACTGACTGACTGGGTCTAATCTAATGACCAGGTCTGTACTGTAGTAACCTACTGACTGACTGGGTCTAATCTAATGACCAGGTCTGTACTGTAGTAACCTACTGACTGACTGGGTCTAATCTAATGACCAGGTCTGTACTGTAGTCTACTGACTGACTGGGTCTAATCTAATGACCAGGTCTGTACTGTAGTAACCTACTGACTGACTGGGTCTAATCTAATGACCAGGTCTGTACTGTAGTAACCTACTGACTGACTGGGTCTAATCTAATGACCAGGTCTGTACTGTAGTAACCTACTGACTGACTGGGTCTAATCTAATGACCAGGTCTGTACTGTAGTAACCTACTGACTGACTGGGTCTAATCTAATGACCAGGTCTGTACTGTAGTAACCTACTGACTGACTGGGTCTAATCTAATGACCAGGTCTGTACTGTAGTAACCTACTGACTGACTGGGTCTAATCTAATGACCAGGTCTGTACTGTAGTCTACTGACTGACTGGGTCTAATCTACTGACCAGGTCTGTACTGTAGTCTACTGACTGACTGGGTCTAATCTAATGACCAGGTCTGTACTGTAGTAACCTACTGACTGACTGGGTCTAATCTAATGACCAGGTCTGTACTGTAGTAACCTACTGACTGACTGGGTCTAATCTAATGACCAGGTCTGTACTGTAGTAACCTACTGACTGACTGGGTCTAATCTAATGACCAGGTCTGTACTGTAGTAACCTACTGACTGACTGGGTCTAATCTAATGACCAGGTCTGTACTGTAGTCTACTGACTGACTGGGTCTAATCTAATGACCAGGTCTGTACTGTAGTCTACTGACTGACTGGGTTTAATCTAATGACCAGGTCTGTACTGTAGTCTACTGACTGACTGGGTCTAATCTAATGCCTGGGTCTGTACTGGAGTCTACTGACTGACTGGGTCTAATCTAATGACCAGGTCTGTACTGTAGTAACCTACTGACTGACTGGGTCTAATCTAATGACCAGGTCTGTACTGTAGTAACCTACTGACTGACTGGGTCTAATCTAATGACCAGGTCTGTACTGTAGTAACCTACTGACTGACTGGGTCTAATCTAATGACCAGGTCTGTACTGTAGTAACCTACTGACTGACTGGGTCTAATCTAATGACCAGGTCTGTACTGTAGTAACCTACTGACTGACTGGGTCTAATCTAATGACCAGGTCTGTACTGTAGTAACCTACTGACTGACTGGGTCTAATCTAATGACCAGGTCTGTACTGTAGTAACCTACTGACTGACTGGGTCTAATCTAATGACCAGGTCTGTACTGTAGTAACCTACTGACTGACTGGGTCTAATCTAATGACCAGGTCTGTACTGTAGTAACCTACTGACTGACTGGGTCTAATCTAATGACCAGGTCTGTACTGTAGTAACCTACTGACTGACTGGGTCTAATCTAATGACCAGGTCTGTACTGTAGTCTACTGACTGACTGGGTCTAATCTAATGACCAGGTCTGTACTGTAGTAACCTACTGACTGACTGGGAACTTCCTGCTCACACTAAAGCTACCGCCTTTTCCTTCAGAAAGTAAAGCAACCGTCAACAGCTTCCAGAGGCTGGAACCTCTGAGAGGGCACAATCAGCAGGGACGCGTTCCAAACGACCACCCTATCCCCTATATAGTGCATAACACCCCATGGGTCCTGGTCATAAGCAGTGCACTATATAGGAAATAGGGTTCCATTTGGGACGAAGCCCAGGTCTTCACGGCTGAGAGTCTACGGGAGTCTAAGGCCTTGATTGGGCTCGGGTTTCGCCACATCGGCACCAGCCATGACCCAGCGTTCCCTGCGGGGTAGAACAGAGTGGGGAAGAAATACAATAGAATCTCAGGGCCAGTTAGAGAGTAAATGCATTAAGGCTTGTATTCTAAACAGCACCCTATAGTGCAGTGCACTGTTTTTTGACCAGAGCCTTATGGTAGTAGTGCACTACATAGGGAATATAGTGCCATTTGAGATGCACACAAAGTCTGATTAAAGGAGGTGGGTGGGACTCTTCCTGTTCGACTCTTATTTTTTTCACCAAAAAGGATTCAGAGATTCGTGATAATTTGAGGGTGTCCACCCATTCTATTTTATAACTTCCTTAGGTCATAAAATACATTTTTATCAAGATAAATAGGATTATTCATGTTCTGAATCGTTCAGTAGAGTTTGTTCTCTGACATTTAATTGACAGTATATCCAAAAAGTTTGATTTCGTAACCTAATACCTCGGATAATAAGCATCTGCAGCATCTTTTAGGATTCAAACATGTTGTTGTGGTAGTCGTCTTCATGGTTGTTTCCGCAAAAAAAAAAAAGCTACATTAGAATGACACGAACTGAATTCAATGTAAAAGGCTTTGAAAATAAAGAATTTGCTGTATGTTCAGTCCTCCATTGACATTTCACATAGATACGCTTGATTTTGTGAGAAATCTTAAAAACAGGAATTTCGCATTGATATGAACAGGAATTTCCCATTGATATAAAAAAATATATATTAAAATATGAAAATACTACATGTCATGTCTCAAAATTACTATCTATCTTACCTCTATATTGTTTTGTGTCCTGCGGTATCGAGAGGAAAGATCATGAGTTCAATGGGAAAGTGAGCCTACTGTGCAATTTTACATATTTTCAACAACAAAAAAGTTCTCAGGCCTCCATTGATTCAGTCACCCTAATTTTGGACATCGTACAAGAGTAAACAGTGCTTTAAAAGTTTAATGGATTATGATAGACACATGAAGTTTGGACCAGTGATTATTTTAGAGGATTTTCTACACAATTAACATATTAACATACCCAGGCCATAGGATGAAGGTGTGGGGCCAGGATGGAGGTGTGGGGCCAGGATGGAGGGGTTGGGCCAGGATTGAAGTGTGGGGAGATGGAGGTGTTGGGCCAGGATGGAGGTGTGGGGCCAGGATGGAGTGGTGGGGAGATGGAGGTGTGGGGCCAGGATGGAGGTGTTGGGCCAGGATGGAGGTGTTGGGCCAGGATGGAGGTGTGGGTTCAGGATGGAGGTGTGGGTTCAGGATGGAGTTGTGGGCCAGGATGGAGGTGTGGGCCAGGATGGAGGTGTGGGCCAGGATGGAGGTGTGGGGCCAGGATGGAGGTGTGGGGCCAGGATGGAGGTGTGGGGCCAGGATGGAGGTGTGGGGCCAGGATGGAGGTGTGGGGCCAGGATGGAGGTGGGGCCAGGATGGAGGTGTGGGCCAGGATGGAGGTGTGGGCCAGGATGGAGGTGGGGCCAGGATGGAGTTGTGGGGCCAGGATGGAGGTGTGGGGAGATATCTGTCTATTCTATTAAACTATTGTGATCTATTGTGTTACCCAGAGCCACTGAGTTCCCCATATCTACAGTACTGTTACCCAGAACCACTGAGTTCCCCATATCTACAGTACTGTTACCCAGAACCACTGATCTCCCCATATCTACAGTACTGTTACCCAGAACCACTGATCTCCCCATATCTACAGTACTGTTACTGTTACCCAGAACCACTGAGTTCCCCATATCTACAGTACTGTTACCCAGAACCACTGAGTTCCCCATATCTACAGTACTGTTACCCAGAACCACTGATCTCTCCATATCTACAGTACTGTTACCCAGAACCACTGATCTCCCCATATCTACAGTACTGTTACTGTTACCCAGAACCACTGATCTCTCCATATCTACAGTACTGTTACCCAGAACCACTGATCTCTCCATATCTACAGTACTGTTACCCAGAACCACTGATCTCTCCATATCTACAGTACTGTTACCCAGAACCACTGATCTCTCCATATCTACAGTACTGTTACCCAGAACCACTGATCTCTCCATATCTACAGTACTGTTACTGTTACCCAGAACCACTGATCTCTCCATATCTACAGTACTGTTACCCAGAACCACTGATCTCTCCATATCTACAGTACTGTTACCCAGAACCACTGATCTCTCCATATCTACAGTACTGTTACCCAGAACCACTGATCTCTCCATATCTACAGTACTGTTACCCAGAACCACTGATCTCTCCATATCTACAGTACTGTTACCCAGAACCACTGATCTCTCCATATCTACAGTACTGTTACCCAGAACCACTGATCTCTCCATATCTACAGTACTGTTACCCAGAACCACTGATCTCTCCATATCTACAGTACTGTTACCCAGAACCACTGATCTCTCCATATCTACAGTACTGTTACCCAGAACCACTGATCTCTCCATATCTACAGTACTGTTACCCAGAACCACTGATCTCTCCATATCTACAGTACTGTTACTGTTACCCAGAACCACTGATCTCTCCATATCTACAGTACTGTTACCCAGAACCACTGATCTCTCCATATCTACAGTACTGTTACCCAGAACCACTGATCTCTCCATATCTACAGTACTGTTACTGTTACCCAGAACCACTGATCTCTCCATATCTACAGTACTGTTACCCAGAACCACTGATCTCTCCATATCTACAGTACTGTTACCCAGAACCACTGATCTCTCCATATCTACAGTACTGTTACTGTTACCCAGAACCACTGATCTCTCCATATCTACAGTACTGTTACCCAGAACCACTGATCTCTCCATATCTACAGTACTGTTACCCAGAACCACTGATCTCTCCATATCTACAGTACTGTTACCCAGGACAGGATAAAATCATGCTTATTATGGGGTTGTCCGCAGACACAGTCTCCCATTGTCATTCTGCACCACCAGTAATCTGCTCTGGTAGAGATTACCAGCAGCCACCAGGGGCCCCAGTCTGATCTGCAATCCGGATTCTCAGCCGCTGAGACCTCTGGATTGCACATGTACTGGGACAAAAAGCCTTTGTTTGTGTGTTTGTGAAGGTGTGTGTGTGTGTGTGTGTTTGTGAAGGTGTGTGTGTGTGTGTGTGTGTGTGTGTGTGTGTGTGTGTGTGTGTGTGTGTGTGTGTGTGTGTGTGTGTGTGTGTGTGTGTGTGTGTGTGTGTGTGTGTGTGTGTGTGTGTGTGTGTGTGTGTGTGTGTGAGTGACCGTTAGCCCAACACACACCCCTGAATTAGCCGGCTGTCTCTCCTGTTTAATTGCGGTGAATTGGGCTTGGCGGGAGTCCGGCCCAGTGCTTAGTCTAAGCCGATTGTCGGTGGCCCACTGTGTTTTGATAGAGGGGTAGAGGAGAGGGTACAGTCCCTATGACAGATGGTGCTTCGGTGGAGGGGGGTGGATAGGGTAGAGAGAGAGGGGGGCGGGGGGGGATAGGGTAGAGAGAGGGGGGTGGATAGAGTAGGAAAGGAGAGGTGAGGAGAGGACACAGTTAGGCAGATATTACCATATTCAGCCCAAGTATTAATGTCCAAAGGACAGACTAAATGAGAGGTTGATTTGATTTTCCTGTAACAGCACCAAGAAAGGTCGCCCTGCAGCTATCCTGTCTTCTGGAAGGCTTGTGTCTGCCACTGGAAACTCTTCGGTTCAGGGAGGAAATCCCTTTAACATGAGAGCTACTGTAGGGGGACAATTCAGACTTTAACATGAGAGCCACTGTAGGGGGACAATTCAGACTTTAACATGAGAGCTACTGTAGGGGGACAATTCAGACTTTAACATGAGAGCTACTGTAGGGGGACAATTCAGACTTTAACATGAGAGCCACTGTAGGGGGACAATTCAGACTTTAACATGAGAGCTACTGTAGGGGGACAATTCAGACTTTAACATGAGAGCCACTGTAGGGGGACAATTCAGACTTTAACATGAGAGCCACTGTAGGGGGACAATTCAGACTTTAACATGAGAGCCACTGTAGGGGGACAATTCAGACTTTAACATGAGAGCCACTGTAGGGGGACAATTCAGACTTTAACATGAGAGCTACTGTAGGGGGACAATTCAGACTTTAACATGAGAGCCACTGTAGGGGGACAATTCAGACTTTAACATGAGAGCCACTGTAGGGGGACAATTCAGACTTTAACATGAGAGCCACTGTAGGGGGACAATTCAGACTTTAACATGAGAGCTACTGTAGGGGGACAATTCAGACTTTAACATGAGAGCCACTGTAGGGGGACAATTCAGACTTTAACATGAGAGCTACTGTAGGGGGACAATTCAGACTTTAACATGAGAGCTACTGTAGGGGGACAATTCAGACTTTAACATGAGAGCCACTGTAGGGGGACAATTCAGACTTTAACATGAGAGCTACTGTAGGGGGACAATTCAGACTTTAACATGAGAGCCACTGTAGGGGGACAATTCAGACTTTAACATGAGAGCCACTGTAGGGGGACAATTCAGACTTTAACATGAGAGCCACTGTAGGGGGACAATTCAGACTTTAACATGAGAGCCACTGTAGGGGGACAATTCAGACTTTAACATGAGAGCTACTGTAGGGGGACAATTCAGACTTTAACATGAGAGCCACTGTAGGGGGACAATTCAGACTTTAACATGAGAGCCACTGTAGGGGGACAATTCAGACTTTAACATGAGAGCCACTGTAGGGGGACAATTCAGACTTTAACATGAGAGCTACTGTAGGGGGACAATTCAGACTTTAACATGAGAGCCACTGTAGGGGGACAATTCAGACTTTAACATGAGAGCTACTGTAGGGGGACAATTCAGACTTTAACATGAGAGCTACTGTAGGGGGACAATTCAGACTTTAACATGAGAGCTACTGTAGGGGGACAATTCAGACTTTAACATGAGAGCCACTGTAGGGGGACAATTCAGACTTTAACATGAGAGCTACTGTAGGGGGACAATTCAGACTTTAACATGAGAGCCACTGTAGGGGGACAATTCAGACTTTAACATGAGAGCTACTGTAGGGGGACAATTCAGACTTTAACATGAGAGCCACTGTAGGGGGACAATTCAGACTTTAACATGAGAGCCACTGTAGGGGGACAATTCAGACTTTAACATGAGAGCTACTGTAGGGGGACAATTCAGACTTTAACATGAGAGCCACTGTAGGGGGACAATTCAGACTTTAACATGAGAGCCACTGTAGGGGGACAATTCAGACTTTAACATGAGAGCTACTGTAGGGGGACA
>NC_092106.1:47701983-47724483 GCF_045679555.1 Salvelinus alpinus
AGGGTGTCTGGCTGTAGGGTTATGGGCTGTAGGGTGTCTGGCTGTAGGCTTATAGGCTGTAGGGTGTCTGGCTGTAGGGTTATGGGCCTGGACATTGTCTGGCTGGAGTGTTATGGGCTGTAGGCTGTCTGGCTGGAGGGTTATGGGCTGTAGGCTGTCTGGCTGGAGGGTTATGGGCCTGGACATTGTCTGGCTGGAGGATTATGGGCCTGGACATTGTCTGGCTGGAGGGTTATGGGCTGTAGGCTGTCTGGCTGGAGGGTTATGGGCTGTAGGCTGTCTGGCTGGAGGGTTATGGGCCTGGACATTGTCTGGCTGGAGGATTATGGGCCTGGACATTGTCTGGCTGGAGGGTTATGGGCTGTAGGCTGTCTGGCTGGAGGGTTATGGGCCTGGACATTGTCTGGCTGGAGGATTATGGGCCTGGACATTGTCTGGCTGTAGGGTTATGGGCTGTAGGGTGTCTGGTTGGAGGGTTATGAGCTGTGGGCTGTCTGGCTGTAGGGTTATGGGCTGTGGGCTGTCTGGCTGTAGGGTTATAGGCTTAGGGTGTCTGGCTGTAGGGTTATGGGCTGTAGGGTGTCTGGCTGTAGGGTTATGGGCTGTAGGCTGTCTGGCTGGAGGGTTATGGGCCTGGACATTGTCTGGCTGGAGGATTATGGGCCTGGACATTGTCTGGCTGGAGGGTTATGGGCTGTAGGCTGTCTGGCTGGAGGGTTATGGGCTGTAGGCTGTCTGGCTGGAGGGTTATGGGCCTGGACATTGTCTGGCTGGAGGATTATGGGCCTGGACATTGTCTGGCTGGAGGGTTATGGGCTGTAGGCTGTCTGGCTGGAGGGTTATGGGCCTGGACATTGTCTGGCTGGAGGATTATGGGCCTGGACATTGTCTGGCTGTAGGGTTATGGGCTGTAGGGTGTCTGGTTGGAGGGTTATGAGCTGTGGGCTGTCTGGCTGTAGGGTTATGGGCTGTGGGCTGTCTGGCTGTAGGGTTATAGGCTGTAGGGTGTCTGGCTGTAGGGTTATGGGCTGTAGGGTGTCTGGCTGTAGGGTTATGGGCTGTAGGGTGTCTGGCTGTAGGCTTATAGGCTGTAGGGTGTCTGGCTGTAGGGTTATAGGCTGTAGGGTGTCTGGCTGGAGGGTTATGGGCCTGGACATTGTCTGGCTGGAGGATTATGGGCCTGGACATTGTCTGGCTGGAGGGTTATGGGCTGTAGGCTGTCTGGCTGGAGGGTTATGGGCTGTAGGCTGTCTGGCTGGAGGGTTATGGGCCTGGACATTGTCTGGCTGGAGGATTATGGGCCTGGACATTGTCTGGCTGGAGGGTTATGGGCTGTAGGCTGTCTGGCTGGAGGGTTATGGGCCTGGACATTGTCTGGCTGGAGGATTATGGGCCTGGACATTGTCTGGCTGTAGGGTTATGGGCTGTAGGCTGTCTGGCTGTAGGGTTATGGGCTGTAGGCTGTCTGGCTGGAGGGTTATGGGCTGTAGGCTGTCTGGCTGTAGGGTTATGGGCTGTAGGCTGTCTGGCTGGAGGGTTATGAGCTGTAGGGTGTCTGGCTGGAGGGTTATGGGCTGTAGGCTGTCTGGCTGTAGGGTTATGGGCTGTAGGGTTATAGGCTGTAGGGTGTCTGGCTGTAGGGTTATGGGCTGTAGGCTGTCTGGCTGTAGGGTTATGGGCTGTAGGCTGTCTGGCTATAGGGTTATGGGCTGTAGGCTGTCTGGCTGTAGGGTTATGGGCTGTAGGGTTATAGGCTGTAGGGTGTCTGGCTGTAGGGTTATGGGCTGTAGGCTGTCTGGCTGTAGGGTTATGGGCTGTAGGCTGTCTGGCTGTAGGGTTATGGGCTGTAGGCTGTCTGGCTGTAGGGTTATGGGCTGTAGGCTGTCTGGCTGTAGGCTGTCTGGCTGTAGGGTTATGGGCTGTAGGGTTATGGGCTGTAGGGTGTCTGGCTGTAGGGTTATGGGCCTGGACATTGTCTCGCTGTAGGATTATTCGATGTGTTTCTCTGGGCTATAGTAGTAAAGGCCAAATTAAATATTTTATAAAAATAATGATCCACCATCCAAAGGACATCCAGCGAATTTGACACAACTGGGAAGAGTTGATTCAAAATTGGCCAGCATCCCTGTGGAACGCTTTCGACACCTTGTAGAGTCCATGCCCCGACGAATTGAGGCTGGGGGGGGGGGGGGTGCAACTCAATATTAGTATTGAGTGTACCCAGTGTACACAATCCATGTTTAAATTGTCTCAAGACTTAAAAATCCTTCGTTAACCTGCCTCCTCCCCTTCATCTACACTGATTGAAGTGGATTTAACAAGTGACATCAATAAGGTATCATAGATCTCACCTGGATTCACCTGGATTCACCTGGATTCACCTGGATTCACCCGGTCAGTCTGTGTCAGGTTCTTAATGTTTTGTATATTCAGTGTAGATGGTTTATTATCCTTGGAAAAGCTGATGATGCTCTAGATTTCTCCTAAAACATTGTCTTAGGCCCGTACAGATTGGCTAGTTATTGGGTACAGGCTAGATAGGCAGCCCTGAGGGCCAATCCGGTGTTCCTAAATCAACAAAGTAGTCACTCCTCCACAAATGGATGCACCAATCTCAGATTGCCTCTCTGATGCTTTTCTGGAAGAAAATCCCCCTGGAAGATGTCAGGAAGTAATTATAGCAGTACACTGTCTCACTCTGTCTCACACGGTCCACTTCACCCTGAGGCCATGATGGCTTTGACACATGAGTCAGCGCTACGAGGGATGTGTGATAGAATGATCAGGAAGAGATGTAGCTGTAGGGAAGCTAGTTTAGCATCACTAGCTACTGCTTTCCATCCTGACACTCAAAGTACTGTTTTCCCTGGTCCAGAAATGGATCGCACGGTCAGCAACATCCCAAGGACCAGTGCTGTTCCGCCCAAGGACCAGAGATTAATTAACACAGGGGTACTGGTAGCTCTGGTCCAGGGCGTTATGTCTTAACGCATTGGACAAGAGCTAGTGTATTGAGTTTATTAGCGTTAGCCTCAGCGTTGATATCACACTGAGTTTCTTCATGTTAGCGTCAGTGAGTTTATTAGCGTTAGCCTCAGCGTTGATATGACACTCAGTTTCTTCATGTTAGCGTCAGTGAGTTTATTTGCGTTAGCCTCAGCGTTGATATGACACTGAGTTTCTTCATGTTAGCGTCAGTGAGTTCATTAGCGTTAGCCTCAGCGTTGATATGACACTGAGTTTCTTCATGTTAGCATCAGTGAGTTCATTAGCGTTAGCCTCAGCGTTGATATGACACTGAGTTTCTTCATGTTAGCGTCAGTGAGTTCATTAGCGTTAGCCTCAGCGTTGATATGACACTGAGTTTCTTCATGTTAGCGTCAGTGAGTTCATTAGCGTTAGCCTCAGCGTTGATATGACACTGAGTTTCTTCATGTTAGCGTCAGTGAGTTTATTTGCGTTAGCCTCAGCGTTGATATGACACTGAGTTTCTTCATGTTAGCGTCAGTGAGTTCATTAGCGTTAGCCTCAGCGTTGATATGACACTGAGTTTCTTCATGTTAGCGTCAGTGAGTTCATTAGCGGTAGCCTCAGCGTTGATATAACACTGAGTTTCTTCATGTTAGCGTCAGTGAGTTCATTAGCGGTAGCAGCAGAGGTGTCATCAGCCCCGGTCCAATGTTCTCCTATGAACCAGTGTCCATTACTCAGTGAATTAACGCCATCTCTGCTACACAGCTGCAGTTATTATCAGCAAGAGTTTTATCTCTTTATCTCTTTCTCTCTCTCTCTCTCTCTCTTTCTCTCTGTCTCTCTCTCTCTCTCTCTGCCTCTCTCTCTCTCTGTCTCGCTTTCTCTCTGTCTCTCTCTCTCTGTCTCTCTCTCTCTCTCTCTCTCTCTCTCTCTCTCTCTCTCTCTCTCTGTCTCTCTCTCTCTCTGTCTCTCTTTCTCTCTCACAGTGACATGATTAGAATAGTTGTTTGGTTATTAAAGCCGTTCACAGTTAAGATAGATAACTATTCCAACGATTTGCAGTTTACATCGGTGTTCTGATGACTCAATCCTGAAGACATATCCATGACCATACAACACGCTTAGAACATTTAACAACAAAAAGGGGTTGTTCGGCTGTCCACATCAGGTTAACCCTTTGAAGAACGCTTTTTTTTTGTTTCCAGGAAGACATTTTTGGGGTTCCGGGTAGAACCCTTTTTTGGAGAAGGTTCTACTTGGAACCCAAAAGAGTTCTACCTGGAACCCAAAAGAGTTCTACTTGGAACCCAAAAGAGTTCTACCTGGAACCCAAAAGAGTTCTACTTGGAACCCAAAAGAGTTCTACTTGGAACCCAAAAGAGTTCTACCTGGAACCCAAAAGAGTTCTACTTGGAACCCAAAAGAGTTCTACTTGGAACCCAAAAGAGTTCTACCTGGAACCCAAAAGAGTTCTACTTGGAACCCAAAAGAGTTCTACTTGGAACCCAAAAGAGTTCTACTTGGAACCCAAAAGAGTTCTACCTGGAACCCAAAAGAGTTCTACTTGGAACCCAAAAGAGTTCTACTTGGAACCCAAAAGAGTTCTACCTGGAACCCAAAAGAGTTCTACTTGGAACCCAAAAGAGTTCTACCTGGAACCCAAAAGAGTTCTACCTGGAACCCAAAAGAGTTCTACCTGGAACCCAAAATATGTCTTAATGTTTTGTATACTTCAGTGTATGTTTCTGTAGTATTGGGAAAGCATGGGAGAGTGAGCAGTCTGATGTTGCTTAGCGATACACCGGGTTAAAAGTGAACTCTCTGTTACGGACAGACACGTAAACCTCTCTTTGGCTTTGCTCTATGAGAGAAACAGCTTGCTGTGTTTTTAGCTCGAAGAGTGGTCTTGACTGCCAGTCATTTACTCTCGCCCAGATTATACCCCCCCAACGAGGATTTCCCAACGAGGAGCAGGAAAACAGTTAAATTCTGTGTCTTTGTGCTCTTTCCAACTCCATTGCTCATAGTGAAGCTAAACATGAATAGTTGTCATGACAGCCCCAACAGACTGGCCCTCAAGGCTAGTTTATAAAAGACAAAATAAAATACAAAAAGTACACTGGACAACGCTAAGGCATTGTGAGGCTGTAATCACAAACATACTGTGAATATTGTATGCGTTCCAAATGGCACCCTATTCCCTATATAGTGCACTACTTTTAACCCAAATGGCACCCTATTCCCTATATAGTGCACTACTTTTAACCCAAATGGCACCCTATTCCCTATTATAGTGCACTACTCTTGGCCAGAGTCCTACGGGTGTCTTTTCGGATACAGCCGTTGTGAAACACTAAAACAGTTGCCACGGCTAAGAGGTCGAATTCTCTTTCCCATTGTTCTCATCCATCAGCTAGACCATCATTCATTTACACCAAATCCCTTCCTTACTCATTCCAAGGGGAGAAACAGCCTGGTTCTGAATCTATCACAGCATCGTAGTCAGAGGCAGAGGTGCCAGATCCGGGAGACCAGGGACTTTCTTTCTGTGAAAAGCAGAAGAGCGTTTCCAAATGGCGGAGATTAGGATCTCATGACCGCATCCTGGCACTTTGTCTCGGCTACACCCCAGCTGGCTCTCCACAGGCTCCTTCACAATGGCTCCTGCCAACCTGTGTGTGTGTGTGTGTGTGTGTGTGTGTGTGTGTGTGTGTGTGTGTGTGTGTGTGTGTGTGTGTGTGTGTGTGTGTGCGTGTGCGTGTGCGCGTGTGCGCGCGTGCGTGCGTGTGTGTGTGTCTGTGTGCGTGCCTGTGTGCGTGTGTGCGTGCGTGTGTGGACACCCCCTGACTGTCGATCAGACCTCAGACTCCCGTCCTGCTCTGGAGCGTGGTAACTACGTGTTATGCAGTCTACATAGAGCTGTCATTAACGTGATGACATAACTCAATTAATGCATCACTTCCTTGGCGTGCTTAACTTCACATTCCCCGCTAAAACTGAGTCACGCCCGATGATCACACATCCTTAGTAATACTTCTGCTGTTCTCTTCCATCGACGACAACAACAACAACAAACAGTGATAATCCCAAAACAGGACCTATTTACCTGAGGACCTCATTGAACAAAGTAGCGGGTACCTGCTGCTCTCTCTGAGTGGGAATCATCATCATCATCATCATTCTGTCTGCTCTGCTCTGCCAGCTCCATCCATTCTGTCTGCTCTGCTCTGCCAGCTCCATCCATTCTGTCTGCTCTGCTCTGTCAGCTCCATCCATTCTGTCTGCTCTGCTCTGTCAGCTCCATCCATTCTGTCTGCTCTGCTCTGTCAGCTCCATCCATTCTGTCTGCTCTGCTCTGTCAGCTCCATCCATTCTGTCTGCTCTGCCAGCTCCATCCATTCTGTCTGCTCTGCCAGCTCCATCCATTCTGTCTGTTCTGCTCTGCCAGCTCCATCCATTCTGTCTGCTCTGCTCTGCCAGCTCCATCCATTCTGTCTGCTCTGCTCTGTCAGCTCCATCCATTCTGTCTGCTCTGCTCTGTCAGCTCCATCCATTCTGTCTGCTCTGCCAGCTCCATCCATTCTGTCTGCTCTGCCAGCTCCATCCATTCTGTCTGCTCTGCTCTGCCAGCTCCATCCATTCTGTCTGCTCTGTCAGCTCCATCCATTCTGTCTGCTCTGCCAGCTCCATCCATTCTGTCTGCTCTGCCAGCTCCATCCATTCTGTCTACTCTGCCAGCTCCATCCATTCTGTCTGCTCTGCCAGCTCCATCCATTCTGTCTGCTCTGCCAGCTCCATTCTGTCTGCTCTGCCAGCTCCATCCATTCTGTCTGCTCTGCCAGCTCCATTCTGTCTGCTCCTGCCAGCTCCATCCATTCTGTCTGCTCTGCCAGCTCCATCCATTCTGTCTGCTCTGCCAGCTCCATTCTGTCTGCTCTGCTCTGCCAGCTCCATCCATTCTGTCTGCTCTGCCAGCTCCATTCTGTCTGCTCTGCCAGCTCCATTCATTCTGTCTGCTCTGCCAGCCTCATCCATTCTGTCTGCTCTGCCAGCTCCATCCATTCTGTCTGCTCTGCTCTGCCAGCTCCATCCATTCTGTCTGCTCTGCTCTGCCAGCTCCATTCTGTCTGCTCTGCTCTGCCAGCTCCATCCATTCTGTCTGCTCTGCTCTGCCAGCTCCATCCATTCTGTCTGCTCTGCCAGCTCCATTCTGTCTGCTCTGCTCTGCCAGCTCCATCCATTCTGTCTGCTCTGCTCTGCCAGCTCCATCCATTCTGTCTGCTCTGCTCTGCCAGCTCCATCCATTCTGTCTGCTCTGTCAGCTCCATCCATTCTGTCTGCTCTGCCAGCTCCATCCATTCTGTCTGCTCTGCCAGCTCCATCCATTCTGTCTGCTCCTGCCAGCTCCATCCATTCTGTCTGCACTGCCAGCTCCATCCATTCTGCTCTGCTCTGCTCTGCCAGCTCCATCCATTCTGTCTGCTCTGCCAGCTCCATCCATTCTGTCTGCTCTGCCAGCTCCATCCGTTCTGTCTGCTCTGCCAGCTCCATCCATTCTGCTCTGCTCTGCTCTGTCAGCTCCATCCATTCTGTCTGCTCTGCCAGCTCCATCCATTCTGTCTGCTCTGCCAGCTCCATCCATTCTGGTTACTCTGCCAGCTCCATCCATTCTGTCTGCTCTGCCAGCTCCATCCATTCTGTCTGCTCTGCCAGCTCCATCCATTCTGTCTGCTCTGCTCTGCCAGCTCCATCCATTCTGTCTGCTCTGCTCTGCCAGCTCCATCCATTCTGTCTGCTCTGTCAGCTCCATCCATTCTGTCTGCTCTGACAGCTCCATCCATTCTGTCTGCTCTACTCTGACAGCTCCATCCATTCTGTCTGCTCTGCTCTGCCAGCTCCATCCATTCTGTCTGCTCTGACAGCTCCATCCATTCTGTCTGCTCTGCTCTGCCAGCTCCATCCATTCTGTCTGCTCTGTCAGCTCCATCCATTCTGTCTGCTCTGCCAGCTCCATCCATTCTGTCTGCTCTGTCAGCTCCATCCGTTCTGTCTGCTCTGCCAGCTCCATCCGTTCTGTCTGCTCTGCCAGCTCCATCCATTCTGTCTGCTCTGCTCCGTCAGCTCCATCCATTCTGTCTGCTCTGCCAGCTCCATCCATTCTGTCTGCTCTGCTCTGCCAGCTCCATCCATTCTGTCTGCTCTGCCAGCTCCATCCATTCTGTCTGCTCTGCCAGCTCCATCCGTTCTGTCTGCTCTGCCAGCTCCATCCATTCTGTCTGCTCTGCTCTGCCAGCTCCATCCATTCTGTCTGCTCTGCCAGCTCCATCCATTCTGTCTGCTCTGCCAGCTCCATCCATTCTGTCTGCTCTGACAGCTCCATCCATTCTGTCTGCTCTGACAGCTCCATCCATTCTGTCTGCTCTGCCAGCTCCATCCATTCTGTCTGCTCTGACAGCTCCATCCATTCTGTCTGCTCTGACAGCTCCATCCATTCTGTCTGCTCTGTCAGCTCCATCCATTCTGTCTACTCTGCCAGCTCCATCCATTCTGTCTGCTCTGCCAGCTCCATCCATTCTGTCTGCTCTGCTCTGCCAGCTCCATCCATTCTGTCTGCTCTGCCAGCTCCATCCATTCTGTCTACTCTGCTCTGCCAGCTCCATCCATTCTGTCTGCTCTGCCAGCTCCATCCATTCTGTCTACTCGGCCAGCTCCATCCATTCTGTCTGCTCTGCCAGCTCCATCCATTCTGTTTGCTCTGCCAGCTCCATCCATTCTGTCTGCTCTGCCAGCTCCATCCATTCTGTCTGCTCTGACAGCTCCATCCATTCTGTCTGCTCTGCTCTGCCAGCTCCATCCATTCTGTCTGCTCTGCCAGCTCCATCCATTCTGTCTGCTCTGCTCTGCCAGCTCCATCCATTCTGTCTGCTCTGCCAGCTCCATCCATTCTGTCTGCTCTGCCAGCTCCATCCATTCTGTCTGCTCTGCCCTGCCAGCTCCATCCATTCTGTCTGCTCTGCTCTGCCAGCTCCATCCATTCTGTCTGCTCTGCTCTGCCAGCTCCATCCATTATGTCTGCTCTGCTCTGCCAGCTCCATCCATTCTGTTTGCTCTGCCAGCTCCATCCATTCTGTCTGCTCTGCCAGCTCCATCCATTCTGTCTGCTCTGACAGCTCCATCCATTCTGTCTGCTCTGCTCTGCCAGCTCCATCCATTCTGTCTGCTCTGCCAGCTCCATCCATTCTGTCTGCTCTGCTCTGCCAGCTCCATCCATTCTGTCTGCTCTGCCAGCTCCATCCATTCTGTCTGCTCTGCCAGCTCCATCCATTCTGTCTGCTCTGCCCTGCCAGCTCCATCCATTCTGTCTGCTCTGCTCTGCCAGCTCCATCCATTCTGTCTGCTCTGCTCTGCCAGCTCCATCCATTCTGTCTGCTCTGCTCTGCCAGCTCCATCCATTCTATCTACTCTGCTCTGCCAGCTCCATCCATTCTGTCTGCTCTGCCAGCTCCATCCATTCTGTCTGCTCTGACAGGTCCATCCACTGAGGGGCTGTATTAATGAGAGAGAAGGGGGTGTAGGAATGTCTATATTTGAAATAAATCACAAGAGGCACTGTTCAAGGGGAAGTTAGTTGCACAACTAATGAGAAGGCGCTGAGATATGAGTTGTAGACTACATCCCAAATGGCTCCCTATTCCCTTTATAGTGCACTACTTTTGACTATGGCCCATAAGGTTGGTCAAAAGTAGTGCACTATATAGGGAATAGGGTGCCATTCTTGTAGGGGTCGTGATGAATAATAGTTCCCTCATTGACAAGATGTGACTTTTCTCTCATTTGAAATGTGTGTTCTTTAATTAGGATGACTAACAAGATGTGTTGTGTTGTTAATCCCATAAAAGGGGAAGACTAAGCTCTCTCTCTCATTCCTGGTTGGTTGGTGATGGCTCTGTTGCCATATTTAGAGGTCCTGTTCAGGGCTTTGTGAGTCATCGATTGTTCTTTTTTAAATTTAACTAGGCAATTCAGTTTAGAACGAATTCCTATTTACAATGACGGCCTACACCGGCCAAACCCTCCCTTAACCCGGATGATGCTGGGCCAATTGTGCACCGCCCTATGGGACTCCTGATCACGCCGGTTGTGATACAGCCCGGAATCGAACCCGGGTCTGTCGTGGCGCCTCAAGGACTGCGATGCAGTGCCTTAGACCGCTGCGCCAATCAGGATCCCAACTCAGGATTGTGTCTCAATAGTTATAATTTGCTTCTTTTCTTGGTGTCCGTCCTTTCCTTCAGGATCACAGATCTACCTACAGTGAGGGAAAAAAGTATTTGATCCCCTGCTGATTTTGTATGTTTGCCCACTGACAAAGAAATTATCAGTCTATAATTTTAATGGTAGGTTTATTTGAACAGTGAGAGACAGAATAACAACAAAAATTACCAGAAAAATGCATGTCAAAAATGTTATAAATTGATTTGCATTTTAATGAGGGAAATAAGTATTTGACCCCTTCTCAATCAAAAAGATTTCTGGCTCCCAGGTGTCTTTCATACAGGTAACGGACGGAGATTAGGAGCACACTCTTAAAGGGAGTGCTCCTAATCTCAGTTTCTTACCTGTATAAAAGATACCTGTCCACAGAAGCAATCAATCAATCAGATTCCAAACTCTCCACCATGGCCAAGACCAAAGAGCTCTCCAAGGATGTCAGGGACAAGATTGTAGACCTACACAAGGCTGGAATGGGCTACAAGACCATCGCCAAGCAGCTTGGTGAGAAGGTGACAACAGTTTCTGTGATTATTCGCAAATGGAAGAAACACAAAAGAACTGTCAATCTCCCTCAGCCTAGGGCTCCATGCAAGATCTCACCTCGTGGAGTTGCAATGATCATGAGAACGGTGAGGAATCAGCCCAGAACTACACAGGAGGATCTTGTCAATGATCTCAAGGCAGCTGGGACCATAGTCATCAAGAAAACAATTGGTAACACACTATGCCGTGAAGGACTGAAATCCTGCAGCGCCCGCAAGGTCCCCCTGCTCAAGAAAGCACATATACATGCCCGTCTGAAGTTTGCCAATGAACATCTGAATGATTCAGAGGACAACTGGGTGAACGTGTTGTGGTCAGATGAGACCAAAATGGAGTTCTTTGGCATCAACCCAACTTGCCGTGTTTGGAGGAGGAGGAATGCTGCCTATGACCCCAAGAAACCATCCCCACCGTCAAACATGGAGGTGGAAACATTATGCTTTGGGGGTGTTTTTCTGCTAAAGGGACAGGACAACTTCACCGCATCAAAGGGACGATGGACGGGGCCATGTACCGTCAAATCTTGGGTGAAAACCTCCTTCCCTCAGCCAGGGTATTGAAAATGGGTCGTGGATGGGTATTCCAGCATGACAATGACCCAAAACACACGGCCAAGGCAACAAAGGAGTGGCTCAAGAAGAAGCACATTAAGGTCCTGGAGTGGCCTAGCCAGTCTCCAGACCTTAATCCCATAGAAAATCTGTGGAGGGAGCTGAAGGTTCGAGTTGCCAAACGTCAGCCTCGAAACCTTAATGACTTGAAGAAGATCTGCAAAGAGGAGTGGGACAAAATCCCTCCTGAGATGTGTGCAAACCTGGTGGCCAACTACAAGAAACGTCTGACCTCTGTGATTGCCAACAAGGGTTTTGCCACCAAGTACTAAGTCATGTTTTGCAGAGGGGTCAAATACTTATTTCCCTCATTAAAATGCAAATCAATTCATAACATTTTTGACATGCGTTTTTCTGGATTTTTTTGTTGATATTCTGTCTCTCACTGTTCAAATAAACCTACCATTAAAATTATAGACTGATCATTTCTTTGTCAGTGGGCAAACGTACAAAATCAGCAGGGGATCAAATACTTTTTTCCCTCACTGTACACCTAACAGGTAAAAGCAACATGATGTCCACTTCATGCCATCCAGTTCTTTCATCTAGCAGTGATAATAAAGGAAAGGAGATGAGGAAGGATAGAAGGAAGGAATACATTTTAGCATTTTGAGACACAAGCCACCCTGCAAGCCCCAGCCGCCCTCTGTTACCCAGGCAGTGTCCCCCTCTCTGCCCCTCTCTCTCTCTCTCTCTCTCTCCCTGCCTGCCTCTCTGTCTTCCTCTCTGCCCTTCCTCTCTGCCCTTCCTCTCTGCCCTCCTGCTCAAGCTAAGCTTGGTCAAAAATAGTACACTATAGGGAGTAGGGTGCAGTCTCCTGTCCTGCTGATGTACCCTGTGTTATCCACATACCAAATTAAAGGAAAAGTTCACCCATTTTGAACGTTATACTGTTTGTGTGCGTCCGTTAGCGATGTTGTTATGTGTCTAACAACAGAAATGTGGCGATAAAGTCTCTCTCACTACACTGTAAGTTAGTAGGAATACGACTTTTAGATTGGGAAAACGTCTCTCGAATTAGCCATTGATCATATTTTAGTGATATTCCCACCACCTTGAGAAATGTGTAATTTAACAGAGGGTCCACCACATTTCTGTCTCCACGGAGCTGTTGCACGGAGCTGTTGCACGGAGCTGTTGCACGGAGCTGTTGCACGGAGCCGTTGCACGGAGCCGTTGCACGGAGCCGTTGCACGGAGCCGTTGCACGGAGCCGTTGCACGGAGCCGTTGCACGGTGCCGTTGCACGGAGCCGTTGCACGGTGCCGTTGCACGGAGCCGTTGCACGGAGCCGTTGCACGGAGCTGTTGCACGGCCGTTGTGAATGTCAGACTCCACTCTGCGGGGCACATCGATCTGCAGGTTGAACATGGTGAGATTGCAGACTCCTAAATTGATAGTGCAGTTTGTTTAGGCGATTTTACAGCTAACTAGCTGTTATTGACTTTAGTATTATTGTGTGTAGCTACCTAGCTAGCTAGCCAGCCTATAGAGAGCATTACAGGTTTTGTAGTCGACTTGAGCTGCAACAGATTTCCACAAGGATTTTCACATGTTGCTACCAACCTTATTATAATGACAAAAATGAATCATTTGTTCACAAAAAATACTTTTTCAAATGTTAGTGTTATTTAACACTGTAAATTATAGGCATTAGTGGTTTGGGGTGGATTTTTCCTTTAAAACCTCTTACGGATCTCTACAGATCGGTGTCCCACCCTCGGGACGGTTGAGCTAATGTGCGCTAATGTGATTAGCATGAGGTTGTAAGTAACAAGAACATTTCCCAGGACATGGACATATCTGATATTAGCAGAAAGATTAAATTCTTGTTAATCTAATTGCACTGTCCAATTTACAGTAGCTATTACAGTGAAATAATACAATACTATTGTTTGAGGAGAGTGCACAGTTATGAACTTGAAAAGCTTTTAGTAAACAAATTAGTCACATTTGGGCAGACTTGATACAACATTTTGAACAGAAATGCAATGGTTCATTTGATCAGTCTAAAACTTTGCTCATATACTGCTGCCATCTAATGTCCAAATCTAAATTGCACCTGGGCTGGAATAATACATTATGGCCTTTCTCTTGCATTTCAAAGATGATGGTACAACAAAAAAAAGTTTGATTTTCTCTTCACATTATCTTTTACCAGATCTAATGTGTTATATTCTCCTACATTCATGTCACATTTCCACAAACTGCAAAGTGTTTCCTTTCAAATGGTACCAGGAGTATGCATATCCTTGCTTCAGGTCTTGAACTACAGGCAGTTAGATTTGGGCATGTCATTTTAGGCGAAAATTCCGTCCACCATTTTAGAGAAAATTTACATTTTAATTCTCACCACACAATAGCTACCACACACGTAATAACAATCATCAATATTTGACATTTAGCAGACGCTTTTATCCAAAGCAACTTACAGTGATGACCGCGTACATTTTACCTATGGGTGTCGCCGACGGGAATCAAACCCACGACCTTTGGCATTGCAAGCATCTGAAAACGGTGCACAGAAGGCATCTTTACACTCTCTGTGTTGGGGGAGGGGTTTGGCTCATGCTGTCACTTCCTCCCATTCTCTCATGACTCCACCATCCGTTCTCAGCCTCTATAAGAGCTCCTCTGAATACCTTTTCACACCGCTCTCCTGGGGATGCATTGTCACAGAAGCTATTTTCACCTCCCTCCGTCTCCATCCTAGCGGTTAATTAAGAGCGTTGGGCCAGTAACTGAAAGGTCGCTGGTTCGAATCGAGTTGGCAAAGGTGATAAAATCTGCCGTTCTGCCCTTCTGAGCAAGGCAGTTTGAATGAAGAACAGCAGCTCCCCGGGAGCTGATGACGTGGACCCCCCCCCCCCCCCCCCCCCCCCGCACCTCTCTGGTTCAGAGGGGTTGGGTTAAATGCGGAAGACCTATTTTGGTTGAAAGTATTCAATTGTGCAGCTGACTAGGTATCCCCCTTTCCTTTCACCTCCCTCCCTCCACCTCCCGCCGTCTCTCTCCCTCCTCCTCCTGCCGTCTCCCTCCCTCCATCTCCCTCCCTCCGTTTCCCTCTCCTCACCTCCCTCCGTCTCCCTCCCTTCCTCCTCTTCCCTCCGTCTCCCTCCCTCCCTCCGCCTCCCTCCTCCTCCCTCCACCTCCCGCCGTCTCTCTCCGTCCTCCTCCTGCCGTCTCCCTCCCTCCATCTCCCTCCCTCCGTTTCCCTCTCTCCACCTCCCGCCGTCTCCCTGCCTCCCTCCCTCCCTCCGTCTCCCTCCCTTCCTCCTCTTCCCTCCGTCTCCCTCCCTCCCTCCGCCTCCCTCCTCCTCCCTCCACCTCCCTCCATCTCCCTCCCTCCACCTCCATCCCGCTCCCTCCCGCCGTCTCCCTCCCTCCCTCCCTCTCCCTCCCTCCACCTCCCGCCATCTCCCTCCCTCCCTCCACCTCCATCCCTCTCCCTCCCTCCACCTCCCTCCATCTCCCTCCCTCCACCTCCCTCTGTCTCCATCCCTCCACCTCCCTCTGTCTCCATCCCTCCACCTACCTCCGTCTCCCTCCCTCCACCTCCCTCTGTCTCCCTCCCTCCCTCCACCTCCACCTCCATCCCTCTCCCTCCCTCCACCTCCCGCCGTCTCCCTCCCTCCCTCCATCTCCCTCCCTCCACCTCCCGCCATCTCCCTCCCTCCCTCCACCTCCATCCCTCTCCCTCCCTCCGTCTCCCTCCACCTCCCTCCCTCTCCCTCCCTCCACCTCCCCCCGTCTCCCTCCCTCCACCTCCCTCTGTCTCCCTCCCTCCGTTTCTCTAAAAGCACTGAATTTGTGGAGTCATGGAGTAGAGAGAGTTCCACCATATTTATTTTACCAATAACTTACTTTCAAGTTAAGTTAATAACAACTGCTAAACACGTGTATGTGACCAATACAATTTGATTTGATTTGATTTGAAACTATAAAGGGAAGTGAACAAGTACAGACTTTGGGAGAAAGGAGAGATTTTCAACGCTCACACAGAGCCATAACAGTGTATATTTATTCTCTCTTGTTTTTCACTGTCACTCAGATAAATTAAAATTATAATCAACACTGCACTCCTAGAAAAAAGGGTTCTTTGGGGTTCTATATAGAACATTTTGTTTCTTTGGGGTTCTATATAGAACCTTTTGTTTCTTTGGGGTTCTAAATCAACTTAGGGCGCCGAAAAGAGATGGCCGCCTCGCTTCGCGTTCCTTGGAAAATATGCAGTATTTTGTTTTTTTTATGTGTTATTTCTTACATCGGTACCCCAGGTAATCTTAGGTTTCATTACATACAGTCGGGAGGAACTACTGAATATACGATTAACGTCAACTCATCATCGTTCCTACCAGGAATATGACTTTCCCGAAACGGATCCAGTGTTTTGCCTTCCACCCAATACAATGGATCTGATCCCAGCCGGTGACCCTGTGCGACGCCGTAAAAGGGGCAAACGAGGCGGTCTCGTGGTCAGGCTTCGGAGACGGGCACATCGCGCTCCACTCCCTAGCATACTACTCGCCAATGTCCAGTCTCTTGACAATAAGGTTGATGAAATCCGAGCACGGGTAGCATTCCAGAGAGACATCAGGGATTGCAACGTGCTCTGCTTCACGGAAACATGGCTAACTCAAGAGACGCTAACGGAGTCGGTGCAGCCAGCTGGTTTCTTCATGCATCGCGCCGACAGAAACAAACATCTTTCTGGTAAGAAGAGGGGCGGGGGGGTATGCCTTATGATTAACGAGACGTGGTGTGATCATCATAACAACACACAGGAACTCAAGTCATTCTGTTCACCTGATCTAGAACTCCTCACAATCAAATGTCGACCGCATTATCTACCAAGGGAATTCTCTTCAATCATAATCACAGCCGTATATATTCCCCCCCAAGCAGACACATCGATGGCCCTGAACGAACTTTATCTGACTCTTTGTAAACTGGAAACCACACACCCTGAGGCTGCATTCATCGTAGCTGGGGATTTTAACAAGGCTAATCTAAAAACAAAACTCCCTAAATTCTATCAGCATATTGATTGTGCTACCAGGGCTGGAAAAACCCTAGATCATTGTTATACTAATTTCCGCGACGCATATAAGGCCCTCCCCCGCCCCCCTTTCGGAAAAGCTGACCACGACTCCATTTTGTTGATTCCAGCCTACAAACAGAAACTAAAACAACAAGCTCCCGCGCTCAGGTCTGTTCAACGCTGGTCCGACCAATCTGAATCCACGCTTCAAGACTGCTTCGATCACGCGGATTGGAATATGTTCCGCATTGCGTCCAACAACAATATTGACGAATATGCTGATTCGGTGAGCGAGTTCATTAGGAAGTGCATTGACGATGTCGTACCCACAGCAATGATTAAAACATTCCCAAACCAGAAACCGTGGATTGACGGCAGCATTCGCGTGAAACTGAAAGCGCGAACCACTGCTTTTAACCAGGGCAAGGTGACCGGAAGCATGACCGAATACAAACAGTGTAGCTATTCTCTCCGCAAGGCAATCAAACAGGCTAAGTCCCAGTACAGAGACAAAATCGAGTCGCAATTCAACAGCTCAGACACAAGAGGTATGTGGCAGGGTCTACAGTCAATCACGGATTACAAAAAGAAAACCAGCCCCGTCGCGGACCAGGATGTCTTGCTCCCAGACAGGCTAAACAACTTTTTTGCCCGCTTTGAGGACAATACAGTGCCACTGACACGGCCCCCTACCAAAACCTGCGGGCTCTCCTTCACTGCAGCCGAGGTGAGTAAAACATTTAAACGTGTTAACCCTCGCAAGGCTGCAGGCCCAGACGGCATTCCCAGCCGCGTCCTCAGAGCATGCGCAGACCAGCTGGCTGGTGTGTTTACGGACATATTCAATCAATCCTTATCCCAGTCTGCTGTTCCCACATGCTTCAAGAGGGCCACCATTGTTCCTGTTCCCAAGAAAGCTAAGGTAACTGAGCTAAACGACTACCGCCCCGTAGCACTCACTTCCGTCATCATGAAGTGCTTTGAGAGACTAGTCAAGGACCATATCACCTCCACCCTACCGGACACCCTAGACCCACTCCAATTTGCTTACCGACCCAATAGGTCCACAGACGACGCAATCGCAACCACACTGCACACTGCCCTAACCCATCTGGACAAGAGGAATACCCATGTGAGAATGCTGTTCATCGATTACAGCTCAGCATTTAACACCATAGTACCCTCCAAACTCGTCATCAAGCTCGAGACCCTGGGTCTCGACCCCGCCCTGTGCAACTGGGTCCTGGACTTCCTGACGGGCCGCCCCCAGGTGGTGAGGGTAGGTAACAACATCTCCACCCCGCTGATCCTCAACACTGGGGCCCCACAAGGGTGCGTTCTGAGCCCTCTCCTGTACTCCCTGTTCACCCACGACTGCGTGGCCATGCACGCCTCCAACTCAATCATCAAGTTTGCGGATGACACTACAGTGGTAGGCTTGATTACCAACAACGACGAGACGGCCTACAGGGAGGAGGTGAGGGCCCTCGGAGTGTGGTGTCAGGAAAATAACCTCACACTCAACGTCAACAAAACAAAGGAGATGATTGTGGACTTCAGGAAACAGCAGAGGGAGCACCCCCCTATCCACATCGACGGGTCAGTAGTGGAGAAGGTGGAAAGTTTTAAGTTCCTCGGTGTACACATCACGGACAAACTGAATTGGTCCACCCACACAGACAGCGTTGTGAAGAAGGCGCAGCAGCGCCTCTTCAACCTCAGGAGGCTGAAGAAATTCGGCTTGTCACCAAAAGCACTCACAAACTTCTACAGATGCACAATCGAGAGCATCCTGTCGGGCTGTATCACCGCCTGGTACGGCAACTGCTCCGCCCACAACCGTAAGGCTCTCCAGAGGGTAGTGAGGTCTGCAGAACGCACCACCGGGGGCAAACTACCTGCCCTCCAGGACACCTACACCACCCGATGTCACAGGAAGGCCATAAAGATCATCAAGGACAACAACCACCCAAGCCACTGCCTGTTCACCCCGCTTTCATCCAGAAGGCGAGGTCAGTACAGGTGCATCAAAGCCGGGACCGAGAGACTGAAAAACAGCTTCTATCTCAAGGCCATCAGACTGTTAAACAGCCACCACTAACATTTAGCGGCCGCTGCCAACATACTGACTCAACTCCAGCCACTTTAAAAATGGGAATTGATGGAAATTATGTAAAAATGTACCACTAGCCACTTTAAACAATGCCACTTAATATAATGTTTACATACCCTACATTACCCATCTCATATGTATATACTGTACTCTATATCATCTACTGCATCTTGCCATCTTTATGTAATACATGTACCACTAGCCACTTTAAACTATGCCACTTTATGTTTACATACCCTACAGTACTCATCTCATATGTATATACCGTACTCTATACCATCTACTGCATCTTGCCATGCCGTTCTGTACCACCACTCATTCATATATCTTTATGTACATATTCTTTATCCCTTTACACTTGTGTGTGTGTATAAGGTAGTAGTTGTGGAATTGTTAGGTTAGATTACTTGTTGGTTATTACTGCATTGTCGGAACTAGAAGCACAAGCATTTCGCTACACTCGCATTAACATCTGCTAACCATGTGTATGTGACTAATAAAATTTGATTTGATTTGATTTGATTTGATAAATATAAACTTTTGGTTCTTTGGGGTTCTAAATATAAACTTTTGGTTCTTTGGGGTTCTATATGGAACCTTTTGTTTCTTCGTGGTTCTATATGGAACATTTTGTTTCTTCGTGGTTCTATATGGAACATTTTGTTTCTTCGTGGTTCTATATGGAACATTTTGTTTCTTCGTGGTTCTATATGGAACATTTTGTTTCTTCGTGGTTCTATATGGAACATTTTGTTTCTTCGTGGTTCTATATGGAACCTTTTGTTTCTTCGTGGTTCTATATGGAACATTTTGTTTCTTCGTGGTTCTATATGGAACATTTTGTTTCTTCGTGGTTCTATATGGAACATTTTGTTTCTTCGTGGTTCTATATGGAACCTTTTGTTTCTTCGTGGTTCTATATGGAACATTTTGTTTCTTTGTGGTTCTACATAGAAACTTTTGGTTCTTTGGGGTTCTATATAGAAACTTTTGGTTCCTAATATTGAGTTACCCCCCCCCCCCCCCCCCCCCACACCTCCTTTGTGGCATGGACTCTACAAGGTGTTGAAAGTGTTCCACAGGGATGCTGGCCCATGTTGACTCCAATGCTTCCCACGGTTGTGTCAAGTTGGCAGAATGTCCTTAGTTGGTGAACCATTCTTGATACACATGGGAAACTGTCGATCGTGAAAAACCCAGCAGTAAGCACTTAAATCTTTTGTATTGCTCATTCACCCTCTGAATGGCACACATGCACAATCCATGTCTCAATTGTCTCAAAAATGCTTAAAAATCCTTCTTTAACCTGTCTCCTCCCCTTCATCCACATGGATTGAAGTGGATTTAACCGGTGACCCCCATTGTAAAAGAGAAAACTTCGTCATCGCTTTTTTCTGTTATACAGACATATCAAAACATGTTGAAAAGCAGCTGTGTTGCTCAATGTAACCGGGTCCAAAATCCTACAGTTCAAAATTCCCACCTAGGGAAATAAATCCTGCGAGAAGAGCCCTGTGGCTTCAGGCTATTTGGTGTGGGATAGTGGGAAATACCAGGGACCCGGTATCCAAGTAGGCTACATGTAGCTATGTATGTGGAAAACATTTAATCACAGGTAAAATATTTACCTTGTTAAGTATAGTCCATTTGTAACACCACTTTATAGTCTGTTTCTTTGTGTTGTTGGTCTTGGCTAGCTTAATGTTCTGCTTGGTAGCTAGCTAGCTAGCACACACGTGGCTAACGTTAGCGCCGTCATGAAAAGCGGCATGAGGTAGGCACTACAACATTACTTTTTAGTGTGAACGCTCGGGAGCAGTCAACGTTGAAAAGTCATCTTTAGACATGTTGTACCTTTCTAAAATACAGTTTTGCAATTGACTAAAACAAGCAGACAACAAGAACATTTTGTCTTGAAAAAAGTTTTTTAGCTGTGAGCCAATGAGTTAAACAAGGTAATCATGGGTCGTTTTCCCCACAGGTGGGCAGGTCCCGCAACGTTCTATTTAATGCCGACTGGGACAGAAATGCATCATTTGAACTCTAGTCACGGCTACATTTTATCCTTTCTTTTTTGAAGGGCTGTTCTATCTCTTTCTCTATTTCTTTCTGTTTCTGTTACAAGAAGACATTGACTAAGCCCTCCTCTAAACCTGCTGCACCTGCTAAATGAATAAACGTCTAATCGTAATGAAGCTGTTTTTGTTATTACTCTAAGTACAGGGTTTCTTAAACTATGGGTCGGGACCCAAAGTGAGTCCTGGGCATGTGAGAGGTTGATCGCGAGTTATGAGAATAAACCTACAGTTCCTTCTGGAAAGTATTCAGACCCCTTGACTTTTACAAACGTTTTGTTACGTTACAGCCTTATTCTAAAACGGAATAAATAAAAACAATTCCCCAGCAATCTACACGCAATACCCCATAATTACTAAGTGAAAACAGGTTTTTAGAGATTTTTGCAAATGTATTAAAAATAAAAAACAAAAATACCTTCTTTACATAAGTATTCAGACCCTTTGCTATGAGACTCGAAATTGACCTCAGGTGCATCCTGTTTCCATTGATCATCCTTGAGATGTTTCTACAACTTGATTGGAGTCCACCTGTGGAAAATTCAATTGATTGGACATGATTTGGAATTACACACACCTGTCTATGTAAGGTCCCACAGTTGACAGTGCATGTCAGAGCAAAAAACCAAGCCATGAGGTTGAAGGAATTGTCCGTAGAGCTCAGAGACAGGATTGTGTCGAGGCACAGATCTGAGGAAGGTACCAAAACATTTCTGCAGCATTGAAGGTCCACAAGAACACAGTTGCCTCCATCATTCTTAAATGGAAGTAGTTTGGAACCACCAAGACTCTTCCTAGAACTGGCCACCCGGCCAAACTGAGCAATCCGGAGCGAAGGGCCTTGGTCAGGGAGATGACCAAGAACCCGATGGTCACTCTGACAGAGCTCTAGAGTTCCTCTGTGGAGATGGGAGAATCTTCCAGAAGGACAACCATCTCTGCAGCACTCCACCAATCAGGCCTTTATGGTAGAGTGGCCAGACGGAAGCCACTCCTCAGTAAAAGGCACATGAAAGCCTGCTTGGTTTGCCAAAGGGCACCTAAAGAATCTCTGACCATGAGAAACAAGATTCTCTGGTCTGATGAAACCAAGATCGAACTCTTTGGCCTGAATGCCAAGCGTCACATCTGGAGGAAACCTGGCACCATCTCTACGGTGAAGCATGGTGGTGGCAGCATCATGCTGTGGGGATGTTTTTCAGCGGCAGAGACTGGGAGACTAGTCAGGATCGAGGGAAAGATTAACAGAGCCAAGTACAGCACTCCAGAGCGCTCACTACCTCAAACTGGGGCGAAGGTTCACCTTCCAACAGGACAACGACCCTAAGCACACAGCCAAGACAACACAGGAGTGGCTTCGGGACAAGCCTCTGAATGTCCTTAAGTTGCCCAGCCATAGCCCAGACTTGAAGCCGATCGAACATCTCTGGAGAGATCTGAAAATAGCTCTGCAGCAACACTCCCCATCCAACCTGACAGAGCTTGAGAGGATCTGCAGAGATGAATGGGAGAAAATCCCCAAATACAGGTGTGCCAAGCTTGTAGCATCATACCCAAGAAGACTCGAGGCTGTAATCGCTGCCAAAGGTGCTGTCACGCCCTGATCTGTTTCACCTGTCTTGTGATTGTCTCCACCCCCTCCAGGTGTCCCTTATTATCCCCGGTGTATAGTATATATCCCTGTGTTTCCTGTCTCTCTGTGCCAGTTCTTCTTGTATGTTTTTCAAGTCAACCAGAGTTTTCCCCCGTACTCCTGCTTCTATTCTCTTTTGTTAGTCCTCCCGGTTTTGACCCTTGCCTGTTTTCTGGCCTCTGTACCCGCCTGCCTGACCATTCTGCCTGCCCTGACCTCGAGCTTGCCTGCCATTGT